>NC_061512.1:80344148-80387441 GCF_022539505.1 Lolium rigidum | reverse complement strand
CCGCGGAGTAGCAGCGTAACAAACTAAGCATGGCTAAGCATAAAGATATAAAGGCTCTCGCGACGCACACATGCCAAACCTAGTTATGCTAGGAGCAGTGGATCAGGATATCGAGGCTACAAAGGTCGGACATGCAACCTGAAGAATGAGATAATGATGGGTCAGTTGGACGATCCATTCATTGTAGAAGAGATGAGAAGAATAGATGAGGGAAGACCATCAGAATTTCACCGAGGAGAATCTGGATCTTTATGGTTCCAGAAAGAATTTGCATTCCGGATATTGCTGAAATTAAGGAAGTAATACTCCGGAAGCTCATCAAACCCCATATTCCATACATCCGGGAAGTACAAAGATGTACATGGACCTAAAGGAACTATTCTGGTGGAATAACATGAAGAGGGAGATAGCACAATATGTGGCAGAATGCCATACACGCCAGAGGGTGAAGGCTGAACACCGTAGTCCGAGCAGGGAAGTTACAACCTTTACCTATTCCGAGTGGAAATGGGAGGAAATAGGGATGGATTTCATCACCGGACTACCCATGACCAATAAAAAGAAGGACATGATATGGGTAATCGTGGACCGGTTGACGAAGAGTGCTCACTTCTTAGCGGTAAACCAGCCAGGATAAAGGAGAGAAACTCATCGATCTTTACATCAAAGAGATCGTGAGTAAGCATGGAGTGCCTAAGAAGATAGTATCGGATCGAGGATCCGTGTTCACATCAGCATTCTGGAAGCAACTTCACGAAGCTTTAGGATCTAAGTTGGACTATAGTACCGCTTACCATCCACAGACCGGGGGACAAACCGAGAGAACCAACCAGATCTTAGAGGATATGCTTAGGGCTTGTGCCCTAGACTTCGGTGGATCGTGGGAAGAACACTTACCACTAGCAGAGTTTTCATACAATAATAGCTATCAAAGCAGCATCAAGATGGCACCATTTGAAGCTCTGTATGGAAGGAAGTGTAGATCACCAATATGTTGGTATGAAGCCGGAGCAAGCAAGGAGTTCAACCCTGATTATGTCAAGGAAAAACAACAAATCATTGACATTATCGGAGACAAAGCTTAAGATAGCCCAAAGTCGGCAAAAGAGTTATGCCGATCAGAAGAGAAGGACATGGGAACCACAAGTTGGAGACATGGTTTATCTTAAGGTAAGCCCGATGAAAGGACTCCAGAGATTTGGAGTTAAAGGAAAACTCAGTCCTAGATATATAGGACCTTTTAAGATACTGAGTCAGAACCGAGGTTTAGACTTTGAATTGGATCTACCGGGAAGGTTAGCTCAAGTTCACAATGTATTCCATGTGTCACAACTTCGGAAATGTTTAAAGACCCCAGATGAACCAATAGCACATGATGAGCTCGAGTTACAACCAGACTTGACATACATCGAGAAGCCAGCCAAAATTCTCGAAGAGAGCTGGAAACAACTCAGAAATAAAGCTATCAAGTATTGCAAGATACAATGGAAGCATCACCCCGAGAGGGAAGCCACCTGGGAAAAAGAAGAAGACTTGAGGAAAACATACCCCGAGTTGTTCAGGTATTACAACCACAACTTCGGGACGAAGTTTTCTTTAAGGGGGAAAGGCTGTAATGTCCCAGGTTTAGAGACGATCGAGGGGTAGATTTTAGAAAGGGATGTGCATTGCATAGTAAATTATGGGGAAATTTCGCGCTTTTCAACAAAAACTGCATCGAAGGGGGACAAGTTTCTCTCTCGACACTTTACAGGGTTAGGGTTTCGAGAGTGCGATAAACTTGTATCTCACTTCATTAGTTTAGGGTTTTAAGAAGAGAGGGGAGAGTTGCATGATTGAATTCTTGAAAAGTGACATGGTTGAATTTAAACCAATGTTGAATTTGAATTTCAAATTCAAACATTAAATAATTACCCTAAATAGTTCAATTATGAGGAAATTCATTAAGTAATTAAATAATAATAAACAATATGAACAATTATAATAAAGTAAAGCTCATTAGAGAAAACTTTGAGCTTTATTGATCACCACACAAATTACATTGTCATTACAATATTCATAAGTGAAATAAATGATTAATACAACACATTACATAAATGGGCAGAATTGAAGAAAGAAAAAAATAAAGAAAAATTACAAGTTAATGATCCATCCTAAACTACACAAGATGATCATCATGGAGATCCTGCCAAGAGGATCTTGATCTTCATCCAGAGCATCACATTGTTCCCTGTAATCACACAAACAAAGACAAAGACAAGTGTTATGCCAAGTGGCATTGCCACTTGGCAGAGTTAGCAAGAAAATGTGAAGTTGAGAGGATATTATCAAGATCGACCGAGCTGATCCACCAAATGGACCAAGTTCCAACCAGGAACTACACAAGCAGCTCACAAGGCAAGTGTGCATGTCCACCAAGCACATGCACAGCACTGGGAGAGTCACCAAAGTGACAAGCAAGAGGTGTCGACCAGTGGAGAGCAAGGGAGCATCATATATAAACTTTTCGTAGCCAAACCCTAGCTCATTCATCGACGGGCAGCTTGGTAAGTCATCGAGAGCAAGAACACTTAGAACAGGAAGAACACATAGCCGTAAACCTCATCCAGGAACAGCTCAAGCAAGGAACTGTTTCCTGTTGAGAAGTAAACCATGGAGTAGATCAAGCACAAGCCACAAGGAGGAGCATGGCAAGCTAAGAAATCAGCACAGAAGCAAAACCTCTATACCAACACACTATTTCTAGGAGCTGGAGTGAGGTATAAACAGATCAACCTGAGCAAAACCCTGGTTTGCTCATAAATAAGCATTTGCATATGTCACAGAAGCCAAAACGGGTAGAATACCGAGATTGTATCATCATCTGGCTACCAAGTCAGTTGGTGCAAGCAAAAATGGGTGAAGCCAATAGGAAATCACCAAGGGAACACTGGCTAGACCAAAACAAGTGGCATAACCAAGGAATCCAAGCAAGGAAATGATCCTATCTATTCAACCAAAGCCACCTAGCACCTAAAACCTAGCACACCATCGTATAGGTAGACAATATGTGTCTGTTCTTGTTTGTCAACATCAAAGATCACCGGATATCCAACAAGGAATTACCCAAGTGATGCATTCACTAAGCCATAGCAAGCCAACAAGGGTGGGAGCTACCTAAACAAGCAATAAATTGTCATCAAGGTCACCTCAACCACCGAACCAGCCCAAACCAATAAGCCATGCACGATTATCATCACCCGAGATGGGTTCAAAAGGAGGGCTAGGGTACCCAACCAAGTGGTGGCATCCATCTAGCCCTGCCAAACTCAATGAAATGATCATTACTGCAAGAAGTTCACATCACTTATCCATTTTAGTAAATCCAGGTAATACAGATAAGTGAATCATATAAGGAATCAAAGCACCAGAGTCTTGCAGCTGATCCAATGGATCATTACAAGCATCAAGCAATCGCTTGAGCAAGCAAAAGCATGCATCAGTACAGATTTTGGTGTCACACAGACACAAAGATGAGCAGAAGAGAGGCACAGTCATAACACAACAGCTTTTACAAGCAACTGATGATCATATGATCATCAAAAGCTTGCTAGAGCATGCTAAGACATGCTAGAGCCAAGCCTAGCAAACACACATTTAACCAGATCAACTATATAGCCACATCTCATAAATAATTGCATCACAGATAAGTAAATAAATTAAATACAATTGTATCCAGAAGCACACCAATAAGGGATGGTGTTATTTAGCAACAGCAGGAACAATTTAATAGAGCATAAGCATCACAATTTTCTCTTGAGCAAGAGCTCAAGAGTTACAACAGCAAGATATAGGGATGAGCAGCACACACAGGAGCAGCATATGCACAACAGCAGCATGCGCATGGCAACAGCACATCACATCACCTAGGATCCATGGCAACAGCAGAGAGCACATCAGCTTACACGCATTCACATCAAGCACAGCAGCAGAGCACTTAGGTGTAGAAGCAGCAGCACAATCAGGTGGATGCCAGGGCATCCAGAGGAAGGAGAAGAGGTAGAACAGGTAGCAGAGGAGAAGGAGGAGCACATACCGGGGAGGAGGTGGTCGAGACGACCACGGCGGCCACGGCGGCGCACGTCAGGACACATGACGGCACCAGGCCTGGCCAAGCCAAGCCAAGCCACGGCGACCACCACAGCACCCCAGCACAGCACCACGCACCCAGGGGAGCGCCAGGAGGAAGGTCCACGGCATCTCCAACGCGCGGTGGCGGCGGACGCCAAAAGCCAGGCGCACGGGAGAGTCAATGGCGAGCGAACGAGGACGCACGCATCAGATCGACGCGAACCACCATGTCCGCCATCGAAAGGCAGTCCAGATCCGCACAATCTCGTCGCCGGCGATGGTCGGAGACGGCCAGATTAAAGCGGCGACGGCGGAGGCGATTTCGGTGTCGCGGGAGCCCGAAAGGGGAATTAGGGTTACGGGGTGGAGGACGACGAAGCGACTGGGTCGGTTGGACCGAGCCCACTGGGCTGGTCCAACCTAACCAGCTCGGCCGCCCGACAGTGGAGTCCGAGGGGTATTTTGGACAATTCCAAAATACCCATTTAAATGAGAATTTCTAAGAATTTTATAAAATAAAATAAAGCTCTAAAAAAATAAGTAAAAATATGAAATTAATCAGAATAAAATTCTCTATTCAAATAAAACATAAACGAGAATTTTTTGAAGACAATTAAGAATAAGTCCTATTTTGATGATTTAAATAATCATTTAAATCACACACCTAATTTTCTATAATGAAAATAAGTCCACTAATGTATTTGGACTTTAAAAACACCTTGACAACATTTCAAGGTTGTATTTTACTTTTAAACAAGTATCCCCAAATTATTCTTAGTATTAACCTCTTACATGAAATAATAACGACATCGGAAGGGGGGAACAAACCCTAAAAATGGAATCATGCATAATTGCTTCTTTAACCATTGCCCTTATCGGACAATGATGCTATTTTTCAGAACAAGAGGACAAGGGTCAGTCCACACCTTCCAACTGCAAAACTTTGCAGTGTTCAGGCAAGTTCATCACTTGCTCATGTCATTTGAGTATTTTTTTATCAAATTACTTGCAAAGTATTATGGTTATCACTATTGCACAAAAATCAAAACCACTACTTTCATAACTATGAATATGACTATGTGGTGGGCAATGGAACCATGGATTGTGTTGATATGGTGGAGGTTCCATTGCACGGGTTTATATCCATCTAGGATTAAACAACAAATGTCGCCAAGTGATTCTTGTGCCGTAATAACCGTGTTAACCATAAGATCCGGAGTGGGACGGAGTAGTCAAAAGTGTTTCCACCTCTCGTTCATCAACGGATGCTCATTACCGGGTGCTCATGATCTTGCGAGACTTGATGCGTGGGTGGGAACCCGTAGAAGTCCCAACGGTAATGAGGTCTATGATGGGTTGCATCTGCCGGCTTAGGAATGTATGGTAGAGCCCTGCATTGACGTCGTGGTCGGAGTCCACCCTGAAATATATGGGAATAATGGGGCCGGCGTGGACCCAGGGTCGGAGTATGCAACAAAGGGTGGGTGTTCGAGGTAGCGGAGGAACATGATTGGCTAGACCTTATACCGGGCCTCACACCTAAGGAAGTGTGGACGGGAAAGCTGCCTGGTTGGCACCAAGGTTATGATCTCTTATGGGTAAAGCAACACACCTCCGCAAAGTGTAAAGAATCGTGACTCGTCACTCCCTGTTTCGGGATTGAGGAACTGCGAACGCGGCCGGAAAGGAGCTCCATGAAGTTCTAGTAAACCGGTGAAGGCCGACGGACATAGCTCTTTGAAATAAAAGCAATCTCTTGAAGAAATGTTTATCAAAACTTGCATTGGTATTAGACTTTTCTGGTCTAATATCGTAGCTAGTGCATTAAACACCTCTTATCTATAATGAACTTGTTGAGTACGCTCGTACTCATACCACTCTTAAATCCCCTGCTTAGATTGTCTGAATCATCTGGAGGAGGACTACAACAACAATGAAGGAGCCGAGATCATCGGCTACGAGGAACCAGACCTCTCAGGAGGAGTTGAAGGCGTAGACTACCTCATCGTCTACTGATACGTCTCCAACGTATCGATAATTTCTTGTGTTCCATGCCACATTATTGATGTTATCTACATGTTTTATGCACACTTTATGTCATATTTGTGCATTTTCTGGAACTAACCTATTAACAAGATGCCGAAGTGCCGGTTCTCGTTTTCTTCGTTTTTGGTTTCGTAAATCCTAGTAACGAAATATTCTCGGAATCGGACGAAATCAACGCCAAAGTTCCTATTTTCATCGGAAGCATCCAGAACACCCGGAAGAATCGGAGGGGAGCCCCGGGGGCCCCACACCACACCCCGGCGCGGCCAAGGGGGCGCCCCCTAGGGTGTGGGCCCCCTTCGACCTTCCAGAGCCGCCTCTTCGCCTATATAAAGCCCCTGGATCAGAAAACCCTAGGACGATTGACGAAACCCACGAAAACCTTCCGAGCCGCCGCCATCGCGAAGCCAAGATCCGGGGGACAGGATCTCCGTTCCGGCACCCCGCCGGAGCGGGGAAGTGCCCCGGAAGGCTTCTCCATCGACACCGCTGCCATCTCCACCGCCATCTTCATCACCGCTGCTGCTCCCATGAGGAGGGAGTAGTTCTCCATCGAGGCTCGGGGCTGTACCGGTAGCTATGTGGTTAATCTCTCTCCATGTACTTCAATACAATGATCTCATGAGCTGCTTTACATGATTGCGATTCATCTGAGTTTTGTATCACTACTATCTATGTGCTACTCTAGCAAAGTTATTAAAGTAGTTCTATTCCTCCTGCACGTGTGTAAAGGTGGCAGTGTGTGCACCGTGTTAGTACTTGGTTTATGCTATGATCATGATCTCTTGTAGATTATGGAGTTAACTATTGCTATGATAATATTGATGTGATCTATTCCTCCTACATATGCATGAAGGTGACGAGTGTGCATGCTATGCTAGTACTCGGTTTAGTCTCGTTGATCTATCTTACACTAAAGGTTACTTAAACATGAGCATTATTGTGGAGCTTGTTAACTCCGGCATTGAGGGTTCGTGTAATCCTACGCAATGTGTTCATCATCCAACAAAAGTGTAGAGTATGCATTTATCTATTCTGTTATGTGATCCATGTTGAGAGTGTCCACTAGTGAAAGTGTAATCCCTAGGCCTTGTTCCTAAATACTGCTGAGTTACTACTGCTTGTTTACTGTTTTACTGCGTTACTACTGATGCAATACTACCACCATCAACTACACACCCGCAAGCACTTTTCTGGCACCGTTGCTACTGCTCATACTTATTCATACCACCTATATTTCACTATCTCTTCGCCGAACTAGTGCACCTATTAGGTGTGTTGGGGACACAAGAGACTTCTTGCTTTGTGGTTGCAGGGTTGCATGAGAGGGATATCTTTGACCTCTTCCTCCCTGAGTTCGATAAACCTTGGGTATCCACTTAAGGGAAACTTGCCGCTGTTCTACAAACCTCTGCTCTTGGAGGCCCAACACTGTCTACAGGAAAGGAGGGGGAACGTAGACATCAAGCTCTTTTCTGGCGCCGTTGCCGGGGAGGAAAGGTAAACGGCACACACACACCGGCAACCCCGGCAACCGGCACTTTTCTGGCGCCGTTGCCGGGGAGGAAAGGTAAAAAGGCTCTCATACTACGGTCACAGGTAAAGTATTTTTCTGGCGCCGTCGTGTGTGTGCTCGAAGCTATTTCCTTTAGATCCTGCAATTGCAATTTTTTGTTTCTTGTTTACACTAGTTTGGCATAATGGACAACAGTGAGCTTCTTATTCTATTTCCTGATTTAAAACATGGATTGTTTGATGCGAAAATTAAAAAACCTATGAAATCTTCTTTGCATGCTGGTAGTAATATTAGTATGAACTCTTTGAACACCATTGTTGACAATAATATAGAAAGTTCTAAGCTTGGGGAAGCTGGTTTTCATGATATTTTTAGTCCCCCAAGCATTGAGGAGAAAATTTTCTTTGATGATACTTTGCCTCCTATTTATAATGATTATAATGATAGTGGTCTTTTGGTGCCACCTACTATGGAGAGTGAATTTGATTATGATTACAATATGCCTCCTATATTTGATGATGAGAATAATAATGATAGCTACTTTGTTGAATTTGCTCCCACTATTACTAATAAAATTGATTATGCCTATGTGGAGAGTAATTATTTTATGCATGAGACTCATGATAAGAATGCTTTATGTGATAGTTATATTGTTGAGTTTGCTCATGATGCTACTGAAAGTTATTATGAGAGAGGAAAATATGGTTGTAGAAATTTTCATGTTACTAAAACACCTCTCTATGTGCTGAAATTTTTGATGCTACACTTGTTTTATCTTCCTATGCTTGTTACTTTGCTCTTCATGAACTTGTTTATTTACAAGATTCCCATGCATAGGAAGCATGTTAGACTTAAATGTGTTTTGTATTTGCCTCTTGATGCTCTCTTTTTCTCCAAATACTATTTCTTGCGAGTGCGTCATCAAAACTGCTGAGCCCATCTTAACGGCTATAAAGAAAGAACTTCTTGGGAGATAACCCATGTGTTATTTTGCTACAGTACTTTGTTTTATATTTGTGTCTTGGAAGTTGTTTACTACTGTAGCAACCTCTCCTTATCTTAGTTTTGTGTTTTGTTGTGCCAAGTAAAGTCTTTGATAGTAAAGTAAGTACTAGATTTGGATTACTGCGCAGAAACAGATTTCTTTGCTGTCACGAATCTGGGTCTAATTCTCTGTAGGTAACTCAGAAAATTATGCCAATTTACGTGAGTGATCCTCAGATATGTACGCAACTTTCATTCAATTTGGGCATTTTCGTTTGAGCAAGTCTGGTGGCCTAATAAAATCCATCTTTACGGACTGTTCTGTTTTGACAGATTCTGCCTTTTATTTCGCATTGCCTCTTTTGCTATGTTGGATGAACTTCTTTGATCCATTAATGTCCAGTAGCTTTATGCAATGTCCAGAAGTGTTAAGAATGATTGTGTCACCTCCGAACATGTTAATTTTTATTGTCCACTAACCCTCTAATGAGTTGTTTCGAGTTTGGTGTGGAGGAAGTTTTCAAGGGTCAAGAGAGGAGGATGATATAATATGATCAAGAAGAGTGAGAGCTCTAAGCTTGGGGATACACCCGGTGGTTCACCCCTGCATATATTAAGAAGACTCAAGCGTCTAAGCTTGGGGATGCCCAAGGCATCCCCTTCTTCATCGATAAATTATCAGGTTCCTTCTCTTGAAACTATATTTTTATTCGGTCACACCTTATGTGCTTTTCTTGGAGCGTCGGTTTGTTTTTGTTTTTGTTTGTGTTTGAATAAATTGGATTACATCATGCTTGTGTGGGAGAGAGACACGCTCCGCTGGTTCATATGAACACATGTGTTCTTAGCTCATAATATTCATGGCGAAGTTTCCTCTTCGTTAAATTGTTATATGGTTGGAATTGGAAAATGATACATGTAGTAATTGCTATAAATGTCTTGGGTAATGTGATACTTGGCAATTGTTGTGCTCATGTTTAAGCTCTTGCATCATATACTTTGCACCCATTAATGAAGAAATACATAGAGCATGCTAAAATTTGGTTTGCATATTTGGTTTCTCTAAGGTCTAGATAATTTCTAGTATTGAGTTTGAACAACAAGGAAGACGGTGTAGAGTCTTATAATGTTTTCAATATGTCTTTTATGTGAGTTTTGCTGTACCGTTCATCCTTGTGTTTGTTTCAAATAACCTTGCTAGCCTAAACCTTGTATCGAGAGGGAATACTTCTCATGCATCCCAAAATACTTGAGCCAACCACTATGCCATTTGTGTCCACCATACCTACCTACTACATGGTATTTCCTGCCATTCCAAAGTAAATTGCTTGAGTGCTACCTTTAAACAATTCAAAATTTATCACCTCTGATTTGTGTCAATGTTTTATAGCTCATGAGGAAGTATGTGGTGTTTATCTTTCAATCTTGTTGGGCAACTTTCACCAATGGACTAGTGGCTTCATCCGCTTATCCAATAATTTTGCAAAAGGAGCCGGCAATGGGATTCCCAGATCCCAAATTAATTAACAAAAATAGACACTCCTCCATGGTATGTGATTGTTGGACGGCACCCGAAGGATTCGGTTAGCCATGGCTTGTGTAAGCAAAGGTTGGGAGGAGTGTCATCATCATAATAAAACTAAAATAAAAAGGCACTCCTTCATGGTATGAGATTGTTGGCGGGCACCCGAGGATTCGGTTAGCCATGGTTTGTGAAAGAAAGGTTGGAAGGAGTGCCACCCAAAAATAAAATAAAATGGGAGCCGCTCTTTGAAGGTTTGTCCGGCAAGGGGGTTAGAGTACCCGCTACCATTCGTTGACAACAACATACACCTCTCAAAACTTTATTTTTATGCTCTCTTTATGTTTTCAAAATCAAAGCTCTAGCACAAATATAGCAATCGATGCTTTCCTCTTTGAAGGACCATTCTTTTACTTTTATTGTTGAGTCAGTTCACCTATTTCTCTCCACCTCAAGAAGCAAACATTTGTGTGAACTGTGCATTGATTCTTACATACTTGCTTATTGCATTTGTTATATTGCTCTGCATTGACAACTATCTATGAGATATACATGTTACAAGTTGAAAGCAACCGCTGAAACTTAATCTTCCATTGTGTTGCTTCAATGCCTTTACTTTGAATTATTGCTTTATGAGTTAACTCTTATGCAAGACTTATTGATGCTTGTCTTGAAGTGCTATTCATGAAAATTCTTTGCTTTATGATTCACTTGTTTACTCATGTCATACACATTGTTTTGATCGCTGCATTCACTACATATGCTTTACAAATAGTATGATCAAGATTATGATGGCATGTCACTCCAGAAATTATCCGTGTTATCGTTTTACCTGCTCGGGACGAGCAGTAACTAAGCTTGGGGATGCCGATACGTCTCCAACGTATCGATAATTTCTTGTGTTCCATGCCACATTATTGATGTTATCTACATGTTTTATGCACACTTTATGTCATATTTGTGCATTTTCTCGGAACTAACCTATTAACAAGATGCCGAAGTGCCAGTTCTCGTTTTCTGCTGTTTTTGGTTTCAGAAATCCTAGTAACGAAATATTCTCGGAATCGGACGAAATCAACGCCAAAGTTCCTATTTTCATCGGAAGCATCCACAACACCCGGGAAGAATCAGAGGGGAGCCCTGGGGGCCCCACACCACACCCCGGCGCGGCCAAGGGGGGGGCGCCTGTGGTGACCCTGCATACCACTGCATGTTGTAGTATGCCGGTCGTTGATATAACATTCGCGAAGTACCATTCCGCAAATATTACATCCCTCAGAGTAGTACAACAGAACATAGCAGGGTCCATAACTCATTCACATATTATTACAATCATCATACACAAGTCGTCTCGGAGCTCCTCTTGGGTCCTAAGAGGATAACTCCTGGGTTCGAGGTGAACCCAACTTAGCTTACAATACCATTGTCTCATTAAACTAAACATTTATTTAATCGAGCAGCTCTGTAGTAAGAGTTTGTGCTGCTTGGCTACTACTACTCTTCCTGATATCCTTAGGCTTGTTCTCCTCCGGAAGCCTCCCCGGATCCGTAGACTATGATGTAGTCTACGCCTTCAACACCTCCTGAGAGGTCTGGTTCCTCGTAGCCGATGATCTCGGCTCCATCATTGCTGTCGTAGTCCTCCTCCTCCGGACGGTTCGTACAATCTAAGCATGGGGTTTAAGAGTGGTATGAGTACGAGCGTACTCAACAAGTTCATTATAGATAAGAGGTGTTTAATGCACTAACTACGATATTAGACCAGAAAGTCTAATACCAATGCAAGTTTTTTATAAACATTTCTTCAAGAGATTGCTTTTATTTCAAAGAGCTATGTCCGTCAGCCTTCACCGGTTTACTAGAACTTCATGGAGCTCCTTTCCGGCCGCGTTCGCAGTTGCTCAATCCCGGAAAAGGGAGTGACAGTCACGATTCATTACACTCTGCAGAGGTGTGTTGCTTTACCCATAAGAGATCTTAACCTTGGTGCCAACCGGGCAGCTTTCCCGTCCACACTTCCTTCGGTGTGAGGCCCGGTATAAGGTCTAGCCAATCATGTTCCTCCGCTACCTCGAACACCCACCCTTTGTTGCATGCGCCGACCCTGGGTCCACGTCGGTCCCATTATTCCTATAGATTTCAAGGTGGACCCCGACCACGACAACGATGGCTCGGGCTCTACCATACACTCCTACGCCGGTGGCTGCAACCCATCATAGACCGCAATACCGTGGGGACTTAAGGCCTCCCCAACCAACCGCTTGCACTTCGAGCGACAAGTGTCTACGGACTATGCCGTGGGGACTTAAGGCTTCCCCAGCCAACCGCTTGCCCTGACAGATACAAGTGTCTACGGTAAAGCGCATCCGTTGATGAACGAGAGGTGGAAACACTTTTGACTACTCCGTCCCACTCCGGATCTTATGGTTAACACGGATATTACGGCACAAGAATCACTGGCGACATTTGTTGTTTAATCCTAGATGGGTATAAACCCGTGCAATGGAACCTCCACCATATCAACACAATCCATGGTTCCATTGCCCACCACATAGTCATATTCATAGTTATGAAAGTAGTGGTTTTGATTTTTGTGCAATAGTGATAACCATAATACTTTGCAAGTAATTTGATAAAAATACTTCAAATGACATGAGCAAGTGATGAACTTGCTCGAACACCGCAAAGTTCTGCAGTTGGAAGGTATGGACTGACCCTTGTCCTCTTGTTCTGAAAAATAGCATCATTGTCCGATAAGGGCAATGGTTAAAGAAGCAATAATGCATGATTCCAGTTTTAGGGTTTGTTTTCCCCCCTTCCGATGTCGTTGTTATTTTATGAGAAGTTAGATACTAAGAACATCTTAGGGATACTTGATTTAGGGTAAATCCAACCTTGAAATGTTGTCAGGGTGTGTTGAAGTCCAAAGGCATTAATGGACTTATTTTTATTATTGAAAATTATATGTGTGATTTAAATGATTATTTAAATCCTCGAATTAAGACTCATTCTTAATTGTCTTCAAAAATTATCTTTGATATTTTATTTAGATAGAGGATTTTATGTTGATCTATTTGCATATTTTTAATTATTTTTTTAGAGCTATTAATAATTTTCTATGATTATTCAAAGTTTCTGCATTTTTTGTAATTTTAGGAAATGACTTAAATGCCCTTGGGTCCCACCTGTCAGGGTGGCCCAACGGGTTAGGTCGCACCCGAGCCACCCTTTGGGCTTGGTCGGCCCATTCATCCTCTCCCTTCTCCTCGCGCGACTAAACCCTAACCTGCGCTCGGCGACCCGCGCCGCCCTCCGCCGTCGCCGCTCGATTCCGGCGAGATTCGCCGGACTTGGCCCCCGCCATGGAGCGCAATCAACGTGCCACACGACGGCGGTCAATCCTATCCGCGTCGATCTGACGCGGACGACCTGTTGTTCTCGATCTCGTCCCCGTCTGGTGCTAGGGTTACGGGATCCGCTCGATCCCGCCGTTCCTGGCGCTCCTGGTGCTTGGTCTCCGCCCTGGCGTCGCTGCCATGGAGCGGTGATGCCGTGGTGCCGCCATGGCCTGGCTGGGCTTGGCGCCGCCGCGCTCTGGCGTGTGCCGCCATGGCCGCCATGGCCGTGCCTATCTGCTCGACCCCGGTGAGTGCGCCTCTCTCTCTCTCTCTTTATCGTCCTTCTTCTCCATCCTCTAGCTCTGGCCACGGCTACTCCACCTCGTGGAGATGCCTGCCGTGCTGCTGCGCTGCTGCTGCGCCTAGCTAGCTGTGCTTGCTGTTGCGATGCTTGCCGTTGCTATGCGCCCGTCGCGGTGCCTTTTGCTGTTGCTATGAATTGCTAGCTACCGCTGCTCTTTTACTCGCTTCCGTGCACCTTTGTTGTATGCTATTCTTGCTAATTTCTCAAGTGTATTCATATGTATTGCCCTGACTTGATTGCAGTGTGCAATTCCTTGCAAGTTTGCAAGAGCCAGTGCCTTTTGGTGCAATTCAGTGTGTTACAATTCATAGACCTGCTCCCTTGAGCATGCCTGTGGCTAAACAACACCATCCCTTGATGATGTGCTTCTGCATATAATTATATGTTATATTTATGATTATCTGCTTTACTATAGTTCCTGTTCTGTGGCTGATTCACTTGTCTGACATGTATTGATGCTGTAATTGATGTCTAGCATGCTTTGGCATGCTCTTGCAAGCTTCTGGTGGTCATATGATCACCAGTTACTTGTAGAAACTATTATTTGTTGTCGCGTGCCTCACCGTGATCTATTCTCGTGTTGTGTGTGTGTCACACAGTGCTTGGCTCGTGTATGCTCGGTGCTTGTCCAAGCATCTGTGGATGCTTGCAATGATCCATTGGATCATCCGATAGATCCAAAGGCATAGGTAGCTTGATTATTTCATTTATCTCGTGCAGTTCTTGTTGTTTAAATAGATAAATGATGTGAACTCGTGATACGTTGATGATCATAATGATTTAATTTGCTTGGCTAGAGGGATGCCAACACTTGTTGGGTACCCTAGCCCACTCTGAACCCATCTGGGTGATGATGCAAGTACTGGCTTGGTGGTTTGATTGTTTTGGTTGGTTGAGGTGGCCTCAGCAGCCATTCTTGGCTGCTCAGGAAGCTCCCACCATAATTGGCTTGTTGTGAATGGACAAATGCCTTCTGGGTGATCCATTTATTGGATTGCCAGTAGCTCTTGATGTTGAAATCAAAATAGACAATGATTTTGTCTAAGTCTGATGGCTTGAATAGCTGTAGGTGCTAAGTATGTATTTAGGCTAGCTTGTGCTCTCATCTCTCGGCCGGATTCCTTCAGTTATGCATTGAGTGTCATAGCTGTTATTCCCTTTAGATGATTCACCAGTGGCCTATCTGCTCTTGCTTGCACCATATGGTTTAATAACCAGATGATGACACAACCTTGGGTATCATACCCCGTGGATCTAGTGTGCTAGATGCATATGCTTATATATGAACAAAACTCTCTGGTTTGTTCATGATGCTTGGTATACCTCACTCCAGCTCCTAGGATTTGATGTTGATGTAGAGGGTTTGCTTCTGTGTGGTTCTTGTGGATGATTTTCTTGCCATGCTCCTCCTGGTGAGCTTGATACCTCTTGGTTATGTGCTGTGGTGGTGGAATTGTGTTGAACAGCAGTGACTGTTCAAGCTGTTCTTGTGTTCTTGGTTTCCTGATGAACTTACCCAGTGCAATCCTGTCGATGGATTGACTAGGGTTTACTGAGGAGGTTTTATATGGTCTCCTGCTCTTTCTCTGGTCGACAGCAAGCCCTGGCAACCTGTTGGTGACTCACCAGCTGTGTGTGTGTGGTGTGCTGCATGCACACTGCTGTGTGAGCAGCCTAGCTGTGTGTGTGTGCAAATTCATGGTACCTGGCTTGTGTCTTGGTTGTGAGATGATCAGCTCGGCAGAGCTGATCCATATCTACTCCATTTCATTATTCTTCTAACCTGCCAAGTGGTTTTACCACTTGGCATAACTTCTCTTTGTTGTGTTTATGTGCAGGGACAATCTGTGGCTCCATTGATCATGAAGATCATCAAGTTAATGAAGTTTAGCTTGTAGTGTTTAGGATAGATCCTTGATTTGTAATTTTCCTTTTCTTTTCTTTTTCTATTTTTGTCCAATTCTTGTAATATGTTGTAATGTTCATATTTTATTCTGGATATTGTAAAAACATTGTAATGTGTGTGATGATCAATAAAGCTCAAAGTTTTCTCTAATGAGCTTGACTTTAATATTATTGTTTATCTTGATTATTATTGATTATATTCTTAATGAATTTCCTCATATGAATTATTTAAAGTAATTATTTATTGTTTGAATTTGAAATTCAAATTCAACCTTGGTTTGAATTCAACCATGTCATATCATTTGGAATTCAATCAAGCAAACTCTCCTCTCTCTTCTCAAAACCCTAAACTAGTGAAGTGAGATGCAAGTTTGTCGCACTCTCGAAACCCTAACCCCGTAAGGTGTCGAGAGAGAAACTTGTCCCCCTTCGATGCAGTTTTTGTTTAAAAGCGCGAAATTTCCCCGAATTTACTATGCAATGCACATCCCTTTCTAAAATCTACCCCTCGATCGTCTCTAAACCCGGGACATTACAGCCTTCCCCCTTAAAGAAAACTTCGTCCCGAAGTTGTGGTTGTAATACCTGAACAGCTCGGGGTATGTTTTCCTCAGGTCTTCCTCTTTTTCCCAGGTGGCTTCCCTCTCGGGGTGGTGCTTCCATTGTATCTTGCAATACTTGATCGCCTTATTTCTGAGTTGTTTCCAGCTTTCCTCGAGAATCTTGGCTGGCTTCTCGATGTAGGTTAAATCTGGTTGTAACTCTAGCTCCTCATGTGATATTGGTTCATCTGGGGTCTTTAAACATTTCCGAAGTTGTGACACATGGAATACATTGTGAACTTGATCTAGCCTTCCGGGTAAATCCAATTCAAAAGCTAAACCTCGATTCTGACTCAGTATCTTGAAAGGTCCTATATATCTAGGACTGAGTTTTCCTTTAACTCCAAATCTCTGGAGTCCTTTCATCGGGCTTACCTTAAGATAAACCATGTCTCCAACTTGTGGCTCCCATGTCCTTCTCTTCTGATCGGCGTAACTCTTTTGCCGACTCTGGGCTATCTTGAGCCTGTCTCTGATAATGTCAATGATTTGTTGTTTTTCCTTGACATAATCAGGGTTGAACTCTTTGCTTGCTCCGGCTTCATACCAACATATTGGTGATCTACACTTCCTCCCATACAGAGCTTCAAATGGTGCCATCTTGATGCTGCTTTGGTAACTATTGTTGTATGAAAACTCTGCTAAAGGTAGATGCTCCTCCCATGATCCTCCGAAGTCTAGGGCACAAGCCCTAAGCATATCTTCTAAGATCTGATTGGTTCTCTCGGCTTGTCCGCCTGTTTGTGGGTGATACGCGGTACTATAATCCAACTTGGATCCTAAAGCTTCGTGAAGTTGCTTCCGTAATGCTGATGTGAACACGGATCCTCGATCCGATACGATCTTCTTTGGCACTCCATGCTTACTTACGATCTCTTTGATGTAAAGATCGATAAGTTTCTCTCCTTTATCCTGCTGGTTTACCGCTAAAAAGTGTGCACTTTTCGTCAACCGGTCCACGATTACCCATATCATGTCCTTCTTTTTATTAGTCATGGGTAGTCCGGTGATGAAATCCATTCCTATCTCCTCCCATTTCCACTCTGAATAGGTAAAGGTTGTAACTTCCCTGCCGGACTCGGTGTTCCGCTTTCACTCTCCGACGGGTATGGCATTCTGCCACATATTGTGCTATCTCCCTCTTCATGTTATTCCACCAAAATAGTTCCTTTAAATCCATGTACATCTTTGTACTTCCCGGATGTATGGAATAGGGTGTTTGATGAGCTTCCCGAAGTATTACTTCCTTAATTTCCGCAATATCCGGAACGCAAATCCTCTTCTGGAACCACAAAGATCCAGATTCTCCACGGTGAAATTCTGATGGTCTTCCCTCATCTATTCTCCTCATCTCCTCTACAATGAATGGATCGTCCAACTGACCCATCATTATCTCATTCTTCAGGTTGACATTCAACTCATCGGCTACTTGCAACGCCGATAATCCTTCATGGGCTTCCTTCTCCCAAAGTTGTATTTGGGCTTGGCTTATTTCCTTCCTCAACTCCGGTGATATTTCTTGTTCCACTCCTCCGGTACTCTTCCTACTCAGGGCGTCTGCTACTACATTAGCCTTCCCTGGTGTGTAATTGATTGTTAGATCATAATCCTTGATCAATTCTAGCCATCTTTTCTGCCTCATATTGAGTTCCTTCTGAGTGAAGAAATATTTGAGGCTTTTATGGTCTGTATAGAGCTCACACTTAGCTCCATAGAGAAAATGTCTCCAAGTTTTGAGTGCAAATACGACCGCTGCTAATTCCAAGTCATGTGTTGGATAGTTCACTTCATGAGGTCTGAGTTGCCTCGATCCATAAGATATCACTTTCCGATCATGCATGAGTACGCAACCCAATCCATGTTTGGATGCGTCACAGTACACGGTGTAATCCTTGCCGACTTCCGGAACTGCTAATACCGGTGCTGTGGTGAGTTTCTCCTTCAGAGTTTGAAAACTCTTCTCACACTCCTCTGACCATGAATGGTGTGTTCTTCCTTAGCAACTTTGTCATTGGTCCTGCGATCTTAGAGAATCCTTCAATGAATCTCCGATAATATCCTGCCATTCCAAGGAATCCTCGGATTTCCTTGACAGTCTTGGGTGCTTCCCATTCTAAAACTGCAGCTACCTTGCTCGGGTTGACAGCGATTCCATCTTTACTAATGACATGACCAAGAAATTCCACTTGATCTAGCCAAAATTCACACTTACTGAGTTTGGCATAAAGTTGGTGTTCCCTTAGTGTTTGCAATACTAACCTCAAATGTTCGGCATGTTCCGCCTTGTTCTTGGAATATATCAAGATATCATCGATGAATACGATGACAAACTTGTCAAGATATGGCATGAAAATCTTATTCATGAGATTCATGAATATTGCTGGGGCATTGGTCAATCCAAAAGGTACTACAAGGTATTCATGGTGTCCATACCTTGAGACAAAGGCAGTTTTCGGAACGTCCTCCTTCTTGATCTTTATCTGGTGATAACCCGATCTTAGATCAATCTTGGAAAAGACTCCCGCTCCTCTAACCTGATCAAATAGATCTTGTATCCTTGGAAGTGGATACTTGTTCTTGATTGTGACGTTGTTTAGATTCCTGTAGTCTCCGCACATCCTTCTTCCTCCATCTCTTTTATCCACGAAGATCACAGGTGATCCCCATGGTGAAACACTCTCCTGAATGAATCCCTTCTGTTCCAAGTCATCCAGTTGTTCCTTGAGTTCTTTCAATTCCTTAGGCCCCATTTTATATGGTGCCTTGGCAATCGGAGTTGTTCCTGGAATTAGGTCGATAGTGAATTCTATCTCCCTATCTGGTGGCATACCAGGTAATTCCGCAGGAAACACATCCTGGAACTCATTTACTACAGGTATATCTTCTAACTTTACCTCCTTCATGCTATTCAGCTGTAGCTCCACTTCAATCTGAGTATGTTTGTCGCCTTGGTAGATCATTCTACTTCCATCGGGGCTTTTCAAAGACACCGTTTTGTTTACACAGTCGATCAATGCTCCATTAGCTTCCAACCAGTTCATACCAAGAATGACATCAATGTCCTTCATCGGTAAAATGAACAGTGTCCGTGTCAAACGCGCACTTATTGATCATAATGACTTGTTTTTGTTTGGCATGGGTTACTAATATCGTTCCCCCCGCAGAAAGTATGGTTATGGGTGTATCTAATTTAGTGCAACTAATCCCATGTTTGATGATGAATTGTTGAGAAATGAATGATGTAGTTGCACCAGTATCAAAAAGTACTTTGCCAGGATGAGTGAGTATCTGGAGCGTACCTATCACTGCCTGGTCTGAGTTGACCACCTCCTCCAGACTGGTACAATTCAGCTTGCCGAAGGGCTTCTTATTCTTCCAGCTCCCTCCGGTGTTTCCTTGATTTCCTCCTCCTCCAGATTGACCTCCTCCCGTGTTTCTCTTGGGGCAGTCCTTCAGCATGTGCCCCTCCTGGCGACAACCAAAGCATATAATCTTTGGCTTCTTACAATCCTTGGCAAAATGCCCTGGAAGTCCACAGATTCGACAGACCATTGGATTGGCGGTCTGAAAAGCTTGATTCCTCCTACTACCGTAGTAGTTACTGTTGTTGTTGTTGTATCTGGGCTTGAAACTCAAGCTGGTATTGGGCTTGTTACTAACAAACCTCTTAGGCTCAAACTTGGCCTTCTTCCTCTTCTCCTCTTGTAACTGTTTGAAATCATCTTCTAGAGTGATGGCTGCATCCACCAACTCTTGAACTCAGTTGCTCTCATCATTCGGAGCTGTACCTTGGACTGGGGACTTAACCCCCTCAGAAATCTCTTTTTCTTCTTTTCCTCGGTGTTGACTTCTTCAACAGCATACCGGGACAATTTAGAGAACTCCCTGACATAGGTCAGGATTGCCTTGTCTTTCTGCTCGAGACTTTCAAATTCTCGACGCTTCAACTCCACAATACTTTCAGGGACATTGGATTCCCTGAACTTTCTTGCGAACTCCTCCCATGTGAATACCTTTCCAGCCGGATATACGGCTACAATATTGTCCCACCATGATGCTGCAGGTCCACATAGCAGATGGGTAGCATAACGGACCTTCTCTTGGTCATTGCATCCAACGGTATTGAGCTTGCGCTCAGTATCCATCAGCCAATCTTCCGCGTCCATCGGCTCTGGCGCGTATGCGAAAGATATCGGCTTGGTGTTTTGGAAGTCTGCTAATGTGACTCCCTGATTCTCAGGTCTCTCCACCCTATTCTGCTGCATCAGATCCTGAAGGAATTTGTTCTGCAGCTCAAGTGTTACACGCTGCCTCTCTTCCGCCAGTTGCATGTACTGGATGAAATTTTGCTGCGTCATGGGTGGTGGTGGTGGTGGAAACTGATCTCTGGCTGCACCCTCAGCCTCCTCCTTTTGTTTGGCTTCGCGCTCCATGCGCTGCGCTTCAGTCTCGGCTCCTAACGTTCCCGACATATCCCCCTAGTTCTGCAACACAAGATGATACTCATAATTACTCCATGTGCAAGTTTTCTGAGCTCAACCTTGTGCACAGAACTAGTCACGCAATGGAAATCAAGAAGCAAATCCAAATCATACAAAACATATACTCTGTATATTGTAACGGCCCAGGGTAGCACCCCTATAGATTTTGTCTGTTCTTTTTCTTTTGTGCATCATCATGGCATCATATCATCCATGTTTTTATCAAACAAAGTTATTTTTATAAACCCAAATTATTTTGTTGCCTCTCATATGGTTTCTATATTAAACCTCCTATTATATTCATTTAACAAAACCCTATAACAAAACTATATGTTATTTTATTTGTGCTATAAAACCTTTGGATCTTATTTTACCTTTATCTCCACCTCTCGTTTTCAAATTCAAAATTTATTTGAGCTGATCTCAAATCTTTTGCCAACAGCTTTTAAAAGAAAAGGAGAAAACCCCTAACCTCCCGGGCCTCTCTTTTCTTTACGGCCGTCCTCTTTCTTCCTCTCTGGGCCACTTCCTTCCACTCTCTCCTCCTGGCCTTTTTCCCTTCTCCCCGGCGGCCCAAGTCAGCCCAGCCCGCTGAGCCCAACCCATCCCCACCGAATCGGTATGCCTCTCCTTTTCGAGTTGTCGTCTTCTCCAGGGAGGCACGAGAGCAGCGTGAACTGTGGTCCTTCCCCCCTCTCAACCACCGCACCTCCATCCGCTTCCCCTTTTAACCCTCCCCACGGCGCCCCTCAAACCCTAGCCCTTCTCCCACCCTCGCGCCGCCATCTTCCTCCTCTTCTTCCCATCTTACTCCTCTCTCTGTGAACAAAACGAAGGGGAAAAACCCCACAGTACCTCCTCCACCCACCATGGCGCCGCCGCTGCAGGTCGCCCCTCGCCAAGCTAAAGCCACCGAAAGAAGCGGCTCGTCTTCCTCTCCATCCTCCCCAAAGGAATCGACCGGGGGCTCGCTACTTCACCGGAAAATTCGCCGTTTCTTCTTCAACTCCGGCGACCGAATTCTTCGATTCCGGCCGCCCTCGTCCCCCTCCGACCATACCAAGCCCGCCTTCATCTTCCTGGTAACATCGCGCGTCCCCTGGACCCCTTCGGCACCTTACTCCCCGCTGGTTTGCTTCCCCCCACGACGTTGACCGCCTCCCGTCGCCGCAGGTACCCGACGCCGACGCCGCTCCGGTGCCTCCCCGGCACCAAGTCCTTCATGGCTGGAGTCCCCATGCTCTTCCGCGTCTAACGCGCCCGCTCCCGACGCCCCTCGCGCTCTCCTTCGTCAGATCGGTGCTCAACCAGAGCTCCTTTCCGCCATGGCCTTCATCCTCGAGGTCCGCGCGCGCCTGCTTCACCTTGCCGCGCGACCATCTCTTGACATGATCTGATCAACAGCCCATTGGTAACTACTTGCTTGCTCACCCATCAGATCCTGGGATCAACTTCCACGTCCAGCGATTTAACCCAACCTTTTTCTGTTCTTTTTCATCAGATCTAGCTCCTACTGGGCCTTGGCCCAATTCTCTCCCGATGTAGCTGTCGCTCGCTAGCAGCAGCCCGCCAACTGTTGCCGCTCGCAGGCCAGAGTTGGTCCGGCCTCTCCCTTCTCTGTTTTATTATTCTTTAATTTTTGTTTTGCAAAATCTTGATAAAATCATATCTCTCAAACTATAACTCGAAATAAAATGTGTTCTATATGAAAATTGACCAGAAAAACATGAGGAACATGAATATGCCATCCATATGGCTGTTTGCATCTCGCATCATATCACGCGTTGATAGTTTCGCATTTCCACCTCACATATATGCGGAGTATTTCGGGATTCCAATTAGGTTTCTCCGCTCCGTTTAATTTTGAAGTAGCCCACCCTTGCCATGTCTATGCCATGCTAATCAACATTTAATTTGTCGGTAGAAATGCAAATCCAACCTAATTTGTTTGTCCGGTTTCCGATCCCGCTTAATTTGGATAATTGCATTGCACCATCATTGCCATGTCATGCATATCATCTTGATCATGCTGGATTTTTTTATCCGTAGTAGTAAGACTTGCATGCGTTGTGTGTTCCAGCATTTGCTTCTTCTCGGATAGGATCGCGAAGTGGTGTGGTGAGATACGACAAGTTCTTCTGCAGCTTTTCACAGGCGAGCCCTCTCTCTTCACCTATTTTACTCTCTCCCTCGCATTGCTATCCATATGTTGCGATTCTTTATCGAGTCACGTGTCCTATTCCACTTGTTACCATAATAATCCTATATGTATCATTCCTCAACCACAGCCGTTGCTTGATGTTTGAGCCTTGCGAGTCGTAGGCGTGTTTAGGTTCTGTTGTTTATCTCGATCTGTTATCGGGATATGTTGGGTTGTTGGGAGGTTATCACATGCTATATCAGTTGTTGGAGATACACATGCTTTACTTTAATGTTAACAACTAAAATTGTAAGCAGAGGCATCTGTGAGCCCCTTTGCGAAAGCATCGGAACTTTGACTTGCTAATGTCCCCTAGGACCCGAGTTCTTGTTATCTGTTCCGAGATTGAGCGCTCTACCCATGCGTGGGGACGATTATTGGGACCCCCCTCACCCATTACCTTTTCTCAAGTCAGTTGAAAAGGGGGCCACAACCTTGGTTTTATTTGCCTATGCCATGTATGCCATGCTTTACTTACTCGTTGCCTTCGGGTGTTTACTTCCTGTTGCCTTCGGGTGTTTATATTCTCGTACCGTACCCCGCGGAACGTTTAGCGAAGCGTGTGGTTGGCACGCCTAGCCGTTAACGCAAACCCCGAGTCCGCTTCGAGTACGGCCGGACTTCGTTACGGGTAGCTTAGTCGGGTGGCCCCCCTAGACTTTCTTGTTGAACTGGGAACGGTCTTGTTGTGAGACATCCACCTGTCGTAAGTGGGTCGAGCATGCGTATGGTTACATTTGGGCAACCCCTGCAGGGTGTACATCTTATCGATAAGCCGTGTCCGCGGTTATGGACGACTTGGAATTGTATAGCTTGATCATAGAACAACTTACACCTTATTTCCTGTTGTTAATAAATTGCTAATAAAACCCTTTCAAAAGTGTGTGTGCCTTTGCAATACCTCTTGGCGAAGGGGGATCGCATCGGCTGTGTTATGTTTGCAGAGTATAGAACTGTTACCTTGTGCGCTCTCTTATCTTCTCCGAGTAGACGGATGATGTAGCGTGTCTCTATTGGATAGTAGCTTTGCTGCCGCTAAACTCCACATATAGCCGGGTGAAGTTTATACCGCCCACCGCGAGCATAGCTGGTCTTGTCTCGCAAGTACGTGCCAATGGTACTTACCCTCGCCTTCCTTTCTTTTTGTCTCCTCCCCCTTTTGTCGGCAACCGATGGCCCGACTTTGACAGTACGAGATGACGACGTTAGCAAGGTTACCCTTCCGGCTTGGCCCGGGCGGGGTTATGGACGCCACTGGTTATCTTCAGGACTCTTAGTCCAATTTGTATCTTGTCCGTACTCGGACGTATTCGATCTTCTGTATGATTTGGATCTTTGTATTGTATATTTGTATCTTGACTCGTTGGAGTCGTTGTTGTATATATGTATCTTGTGGGCTCTATTGTAATCCTGTTGTAATGTTACCGCTCGTGTTAATTCCTCTGGCATCACGTGTGTGATTCGTCGCCCACGTCGTGTCGGAGGGCGTCTCTGAATCGATATCGTGCGGATTTCGGCGGGATCGCTGGAATCCTCAGGATACCGGTTTCGGGGCGTCACAAGTTGGTATCAGAGCTCAGGTTTGCGGTACCCCACTAGTCCAGCCTGTAGGATAACCTTGCCAATGGTCGTTGAGTTAGAGTGTCAAAACATATTTTCTAAAATTCGTTGGATAGATCTGATTAGCTCTGTTTTTCTCCTTATCTATATTCTTTCTCCTCTTACCTTTGCGAGTTTTGAGTCTTCTCTCTTATCTGCTTCTCCGAGTCTTAGGTTCCGACGTGGGTTGGACGATCTATGCCTTCACCTATTAGGACCGATCTCTGAAGATTTCCGACAGAAGAACATCACCGGCGGCTAACCTTCGTCTTCTCCATTGATGTCATCTATGCCTCTCTAATCTTTCTACAATTCTTTGTTCTTTGGCTCCGCCGAATCTTCGCTGACAATGCTTGTCGAGATCGTCAATCTGTATTCCTAGAGTTGGTTGCACGATTCACTTATTCATGTGCAGAGTAATACTTTGAGTGCGGGATGGAGTCGCGACCATACCGACTACTCTTATTATTTGCTCCTGTTACTTGAATGGGTGGATCAATGTGATTCTTACTCCTTCCATCTTTGTGTACGGCGCCTGATCATCTGCGACCGAGGCTCCCGACAGAAGCGCATCATTGACAGCGGGACAACGAATTCTTGTTAGTGGTGTCGCCATTCTACATGGAGAAAGACCTCTTGTTAAGTGGTGTCGAGGAGATCGACACGTCGCCTGAAGATCTGATAGTTCACCTCTCTCCCCCGTACCTTGGTGTGGGATCTCGGGGCGCGATCCCTTGTTAGTGGTGTCGATTGTAACGGCCCAGGGTAGCACCCCTATAGATTTTGTCTGTTCTTTTTCTTTTGTGCATCATCATGGCATCATATCATCCATGTTTTTATCAAACAAAGTTATTTTTATAAACCCAAATTATTTTGTTGCCTCTCATATGGTTTCTATATTAAACCTCCTATTATATTCATTTAACAAAACCCTATAACAAAACTATATGTTATTTTATTTGTGCTATAAAACCTTTGGATCTTATTTTACCTTTATCTCCACCTCTGTTTTCAAATTCAAAATTTATTTGAGCTGATCTCAAATCTTTTGCCAACAGTTTTTAAAAGAAAAGGAGAAAACCCCTAACCTCCCTGGGCCTCTCTTTTCTTTCTGGCCGTCCTCTTTCTTCCTCTCTGGGCCACTTCCTTCCACTCTCTCCTCCTGGCCTTTTTCCCTTCTCCCCGGCGGCCCAAGTCAGCCCAGCCCGCTGAGCCCAACCCATCCCCACCGAATCGGTATGCCTCTCCTTTTCGAGTTGTCGTCTTCTCCAGGGAGGCACGAGAGCAGCGTGAACTGTGGTCCTTCCCCCCTCTCAACCACCGCACCTCCATCCGCTTCCCCTTTTAACCCTCCCCACGCGCGCCCCTCAAACCCTAGCCCTTCTCCCACCCTCGCGCCGCCATCTTCCTCCTCTTCTTCCCATCTTACTCCTCTCTCTCGTGAACAAAACGAAGGGGAAAAACCCCACAGTACCTCCTCCACCCACCATGGCGCCGCCGCTGCAGGTCGCCCCTCGCCAAGCTAAAGCCACCGAAAGAAGCGGCTCGTCTTCCTCTCCATCCTCCCCAAAGGAATCGACCGGGGGCTCGCTACTTCACCGGCAAATTCGCCGTTTCTTCTTCAACTCCGGCGACCGAATTCTTCGATTCCGGCCGCCCTCGTCCCCCTCCGACCATACCAAGCCCGCCTTCATCTTCCTGGTAACATCGCGCGTCCCCTGGACCCCTTCGGCACCTTACTCCCCGCTGGTTTGCTTCCCCCCACGACGTTGACCGCCTCCCGTCGCCGCAGGTACCCGACGCCGACGCCGCTCCGGTGCCTCCCCGGCACCAAGTCCTTCATGGCTGGAGTCCCCATGCTCTTCCGCGTCTAACGCGCCCGCTCCCGACGCCCCTCGCGCTCTCCTTCGTCAGATCGGTGCTCAACCAGAGCTCCTTTCCGCCATGGCCTTCATCCTCGAGGTCCGCGCGCGCCTGCTTCACCTTGCCGCGCGACCATCTCTTGACATGATCTGATCAACAGCCCAGTGGTAACTACTTGCTTGCTCACCCATCAGATCCTGGGATCAACTTCCACGTCCAGCGATTTAACCCAACCTTTTTCTGTTCTTTTTCATCAGATCTAGCTCCTACTGGGCCTTGGCCCAATTCTCTCCCGATGTAGCTGTCGCTCGCTAGCAGCAGCCCGCCAACTGTTGCCGCTCGCAGGCCAGAGTTGGTCCGGCCTCTCCCTTCTCTGTTTTATTATTCTTTAATTTTTGTTTTGCAAAATCTTGATAAAATCATATCTCTCAAAATATAACTCGAAATAAAATGTGTTCTATATGAAAATTGACCAGAAAAACATGAGGAACATGAATATGCCATCCATATGGCTGTTTGCATCTCGCATCATATCACGCGTTGATAGTTTCGCATTTCCACCTCACATATATGCGGAGTATTTCGGGATTCCAATTAGGTTTCTCCGCTCCGTTTAATTTTGAAGTAGCCCACCCTTGCCATGTCTATGCCATGCTAATCAACATTTAATTTGTCGGTAGAAATGCAAATCCAACCTAATTTGTTTGTCCGGTTTCCGATCCCGCTTAATTTGGATAATTGCATTGCACCATCATTGCCATGTCATGCATATCATCTTGATCATGCTGGATTTTTTTTATCCGTAGTAGTAAGACTTGCATGCGTTGTGTGTTCCAGCATTTGCTTCTTCTCGGATAGGATCGCGAAGTGGTGTGGTGAGATACGACAAGTTCTTCTGCAGCTTTTCACAGGCGAGCCCTCTCTCTTCACCTATTTTACTCTCTCCCTCGCATTGCTATCCATATGTTGCGATTCTTTATCGAGTCACGTGTCCTATTCCACTTGTTACCATAATAATCCTATATGTATCATTCCTCAACCACAGCCGTTGCTTGATGTTTGAGCCTTGCGAGTCGTAGGCGTGTTTAGGTTCTCGTTGTTTATCTCGATCGCATTATCGGGATATGTTGGGTTGTTGGGAGGTTATCACATGCTATATCGGTTGTTGGAGATACACATGCTTTACTTTAATGTTAACAACTAAAATTGTAAGCGAGAGGCATCTGTGAGCCCCTTTGCGAAAGCATCGGAACTTTGACTTGCTAATGTCCCCTAGGACCCGAGTTCTTGTTATCCGTTCCGAGATTGAGCGCTCTACCCATGCGTGGGGACGATTATTGGGACCCCCCTCACCCATTACCTTTTCTCAAGTCGGTTGAAAAGGGGGCCACAACCTTGGTTTTATTTGCCTATGCCATGTATGCCATGCTTTACTTACTCGTTGCCTTCGGGTGTTTACTTCCTCGTTGCCTTCGGGTGTTTATATTCTCGTATCGTACCCCGCGGAACGTTTAGCGAAGCGTGTGGTTGGCACGCCTAGCCGTTAACGCAAACCCCGAGTCCGCTTCGGAGTACGGCCGGACTTCGTTACGGGTAGCTTAGTCGGGTGGCCCCCTAGACTTTCTTGTTGAACTGGGAACGGTCTTGTTGTGAGACATCCACCCGTCGTAAGTGGGTCGAGCATGCGTATGGTTACATTTGGGCAACCCCCTGCAGGGTGTACATCTTATCGATAAGCCGTGTCCGCGGTTATGGACGACTTGGAATTGTATAGCTTGATCATAGAACAACTTACACCTTATTTCCTGTTGTTAATAAATTGCTAATAAAACCCTTTCAAAAGTGTGTGTGCCTTTGCAATACCTCTTGGCGAAGGGGGATCGCATCGGCTGTGTTATGTTTGCAGAGTATAGAACTGTTACCTTGTGCGCTCTCTTATCTTCTCTGAGTAGACGGATGATGTAGCGTGTCTCTATTGGATAGTAGCTTTGCTGCCGCTAAACTCCACATATAGCCGGGTGAAGTTTATACCGCCCACCAGCGAGCATAGCTGGTCTTGTCTCGCAAGTACGTGCCAATGGTACTTACCCTCGCCTTCCTTTCTTTTTGTCTCCTCCCCTTTTGTCGGCAACCGATGGCCCGACTTTGACGAGTACGAGATGACGACGTTAGCAAGGTTACCCTTCCGGCTTGGCACTGGGCAGGGTTATGGACGCCATCTGGTTATCTTCGAGGACTCTTAGTCCAATTTGTATCTTGTCCGTACTCGGACGTATTCGATCTTCTGTATGATTTGGATCTTTGTATTGTATATTTGTATCTTGACTCGTTGGAGTCGTTGTTGTATATATGTATCTTGTGGGCTCTATTGTAATCCTGTTGTAATGTTACCGCTCGTGTTAATTCCTCTGGCATCACGTGTGTGATTCGTCGCCCACGTCGTGTCGGAGGGCGTCTCTGAATCGATATCGTGCGGATTTCGGCGGGATCGCTGGAATCCTCAGGATACCGGTTTCGGGGCGTCACATATATACATACATAAGTGGTCTTATTACAATACTCAAGTCGATGTGAGTATGCAAACTCACTTATTAAAGTATATGTACAAATTTATACAGATATTACAAACTATAATACACGTGGTACTTGTGTATTATAGCCACGCCTCCCTTGGTGGACTTCTATTCGGTCTTCACTCCCGATACATTCCAGGCTTCCATCCAGTCGAACGTGTCGTCCTCCTGATAGACCCTGGAACATAAGGTCTCCCCGTTGGCTTGTAGTCCGAATCCGATGATGACCCTAAGGAGAAATCAGTGTTCACAAACTGATCGTTGAGTGCATCATAGTCCACCCATCGGGTGTACTCTCCTGTAGGCCCACCATAAGGATTACCAAAACCCATACCCGACTCAACCTGTGTTGGATATCCTCCATCCACTCCTTCATTACTAGGATAGCTCGCAGTTCCGGGTTGTTGCATCATCGTTCATCTCTCCATCATAGTACTCAGTAGTACTATGGGTTCCAGATATCACTACCCCAACGCCAACCCCTAGAATTCTCGATCGGAGTCTCTGAACGCTGATTGTTTCCGGATTCCTCGCCGCCTTCAGTATCCCCCATAGGAACTACCCGGATAGTTCCCGTGTGTAACAGGTGTAGGTTCACGTGCAAGTGGATCAAAACTGATGTAGTCACCAGCCTGAATAAACTGGTGTGTGTACCACATTCTCCATAGGTTCTTTCCCCCTACTCTCCTCCTTGGGTTCAGTGAACTCCTCAAGCATCGTATCAATTGCTCCTATCAGATGATGATTCAACTGAAAGAGTAATGATATGAAGTTGCGACTATTGTCCATGTATTTGGCTGCTTCGGCTGGTTTGCGTTTGGCATATTTGAAATGGTTCAGCAGATGATCATTGTCCTCCTTCATGTGAGGAATGTGTGTGAATTCGGAACCCATAAGCTCTTTCGTCTTATGCTCCCGAATATCGGTTATGGCTCTCATAACAGCTATATGGTAAGCTGTATTGGTTGTCCTAGCTTCCCCAGCTGGCATGACTACGCTCATTCCCAAAGATTCGGGAAGTCGCAGTCCTACTCTGCACTTGGCCAACACCGGACCATCATAGAACATGTACTTCTTTACTGGAATCTGGGGATCGCACCCAAATTCTAGTAACATGGCTCGTAGGACATCTGCCAGTCCTCCTTGGTACTCGTTCAGTGTGGAATCCATAACTTTCACATTTCTTCCTGGTCGTGAACTTGCCATGTTGGCTGTAGAAATAGAAAGATTATGAGATTAGTAATAATGCATCAAAATAGAGATAATAAAGAATTATCGCACTAAAAAATATGATTGTTGTATTCTCAATTGAATATACACCATATTTTTAGAGAATTCTTTACTAATCCTATTTGACCCCTAACGTTTCGTCCCATTTACTAGGTTCCAACCTAAGGTCAAAGCTTTTGCTCGATACCAACCTGTGGTGACCCCGCATACCACCGCATGTTGTAGTATGCCAGTCGTTGATATAACATTCGCGAAGTACCATTCCGCAAATATTACATCCCTCGTAGTAGTACAACGAACATAGCAGGGTCCATAACTCATTCACATATTATTACAATCATCATACACAAGTCGTCTCGGAGCTCCTCTTGGGTCCTAAGAGGATAACTCCTGGGTTCGAGGTGAACCCAACTTAGCTTACAATACCATTGTCTCATTAAACTAAACATTTATTTAATCGAGCAGCTTTGTAGTAAGAGTTTGTGCTGCTTGGCTACTACTACTCTTCCTGATATCCTTAGGCTTGTTCTCCTCCGGAAGCCTCCCCGGATCCGTAGACTATGATGTAGTCTACGCCTTCAACACCTCCTGAGAGGTCTGGTTCCTCGTAGCCGATGATCTCGGCTCCATCATTGCTGTCGTAGTCCTCCTCCTCCAGACGGTTCAGACAATCTAAGCATGGGGTTTAAGAGTGGTATGAGTACGAGCGTACTCAACAAGTTCATTATAGATAAGAGGTGTTTAATGCACTAACTACGATATTAGACCAGAAAGTCTAATACCAATGCAAGTTTTTTATAAACATTTCTTCAAGAGATTGCTTTTATTTCAAAGAGCTATGTCCGTCAGCCTTCACCGGTTTACTAGAACTTCATGGAGCTCCTTTCCGGCCGCGTTCGCAGTTGCTCAATCCCGGAACAGGGAGTGACATGTCACGATTCATTACACTCTGTAGAGGTGTGTTGCTTTACCCATAAGAGATCTTAACCTTGGTGCCAACCGGGCAGCTTTCCCGTCCACACTTCCTTCGGTGTGAGGCCCGGTATAAGGTCTAGCCAATCATGTTCCTCCGCTACCTCGAACACCCACCCTTTGTTGCATGCGCCGACCCTGGGTCCACGTCGGTCCCATTATTCCTATAGATTTCAAGGTGGACCCCGACCACGACAACAGTGCTGGGCTCTACCATACACTCCTACGCCGGTGGCTGCAACCCATCATAGACCGCAATACCGTGGGGACTTAAGGCCTCCCCAACCAACCGCTTGCACTTCGAGCGACAAGTGTCTACGGACTATGCCGTGGGGACTTAAGGCTTCCCCACCCAACCGCTTGCCCCGACGGATACAAGTGTCTACGGTAAAGCGCATCCGTTGATGAACGAGAGGTGGAAACACTTTTGACTACTCCGTCCCACTCCGGATCTTATGGTTAACACGGATATTACGGCACAAGAATCACTGGCGACATTTGTTGTTTAATCCTAGATGGGTATAAACCCGTGCAATGGAACCTCCACCATATCAACACAATCCATGGTTCCATTGCCCACCACATAGTCATATTCATAGTTATGAAAGTAGTGGTTTTGATTTTTGTGCAATAGTGATAACCATAATACTTTGCAAGTAATTTGATAAAAATACTTCAAATGACATGAGCAAGTGATGAACTTGCCCGAACACTGCAAAGTTCTGCAGTTGGAAGGTATGGACTGACCCTTGTCCTCTTGTTCTGAAAAATAGCATCATTGTCCGATAAGGGCAATGGTTAAAGAAGCAATAATGCATGATTCCAGTTTTAGGGTTTGTTTTCCCCCCTTCCGATGTCGTTGTTATTTTATGAGAAGTTAGATACTAAGAACATCTTAGGGATACTTGATTTAGGGTAAATCCAACCTTGAAATGTTGTCGAGGTGTGTTGAAGTCCAAAGGCATTAATGGACTTATTTTTATTATTGAAAATTATATGTGTGATTTAAATGATTATTTAAATCCTCGAATTAAGACTCATTCTTAATTGTCTTCAAAAATTATCTTTGATATTTTATTTAGATAGAGGATTTTATGTTGATCTATTTGCATATTTTTAATTATTTTTTTAGAGCTATTAATAATTTTCTATGATTATTCAAAGTTTCTGCATTTTTTGTAATTTTAGGAAATGACTTAAATGCCCTTGGGTCCCACCTGTCAGGGTGGCCCAACGGGTTAGGTCGCACCCGAGCCACCCTTTGGGCTCGGTCGGCCCATTCATCCTCTCCCTTCTCCTCGCGCGACTAAACCCTAACCTGCTCTGGCGACCTGCGTCGCCTCCGCCGTCGCCGCTCGATTCCGGCGAGATTCGCCGGACTTGGCCCCCGCCATGGAGCGCAATCAACGCGCCACACGACGGCGGTCAATCCTATCCGCGTCGATCTGACGCGGACGACCTGCTGTTCTCGATCTCGTCCCCGTCTGGTGCTAGGGTTACGGGATCCGCTCGATCCCGCCGTTCCTGGCGCTCCTGGTGCTTGGTCTCCGCCCTGGCGTCGCTGCCATGGAGCGGTGATGCCGTGGTGCCGCCATGGCCTGGCTGGGCTTGGCGCCGCCGCGCTCTGGCGTGTGCCGCCATGGCCGCCATGGCCGTGCCTATCCTGCTCGACCCCGGTGAGTGCGCCCTCTCTCTCTCTCTCTTTATCGTCCTTCTTCTCCATCCTCTAGCTCGGCCACGGCTACTCCACCTCGTGGAGATGCTCGCCGTGCCGCTGCGCTCGCCGCTCGCGCCTAGCTAGCCGTGCTTGCCGTTGTGATGCTTGCTGTTGCTATGCGCCCGCCGCGGTGCCTTTTGTCGTTGCTATGAATTGCTAGCTACCGCCGCTCTTTTACTCTGCTCCGTGCACCTTTGTTGTATGCTATTCTTGCTAATTTCTCAAGTGTATTCATATGTATTGCCCCGACTTGATTGCGAGTGTGCAATTCCTTGCAAGTTTGCAAGAGCCGATGCCTTTGGTGCAATTCAGTGTGTTACAATTCATAGACCTGCTCCCTTGAGCATGCCTGTGGCTAAACAACACCATCCCTTGATGATGTGCTTCTGCATATAATTATATGTTATATTTATGATTATCTGCTTTACTATAGTTCCTGTTCTGTGGCTGATTCACTTGTCTGACATGTATTGATGCTGTAATTGATGTCTAGCATGCTGTGGCATGCTCTTGCAAGCTTCTGGTGGTCATATGATCACCAGTTACTTGTAGAAACTATTATTTGTTGTCAGTGCCTCACTGTGATCTATTCTGTGTTGTGTGTGTGTCACACAGGCTTGGCCTGTGTATGCTGGTGCTTGTCCAAGCATCTGTGGATGCTTGCAATGATCCATTGGATCATCTGATAGATCCAGTGCATAGGTAGCTTGATTATTTCATTTATCTCATGCAGTTCTTGTTGTTTAAATAGATAAATGATGTGAACTGTGATACAGTGATGATCATAATGATTTAATTTGCTTGGCTAGAGGGATGCCAACACTTGTTGGGTACCCTAGCCCACTCGAACCCATCCGGGTGATGATGCAAGTACTTGGCTTGGTGGTTTGATTGTTTTGGTTGGTTGAGGTGGCCTCGACGAGCCATTCTTGGTCGCTCAGAAGCTCCCACCATAATTGGCTTGTTGTGAATGGACAAATGCCTTCCGGGTGATCCATTTATTGGATTGCCAGTAGCTCTTGATGTTGAAATCAAAATAGACAATGATTTTGTCTAAGTCCGATGGCTTGAATAGTCTGTAGGTGCTAAGTATGTATTTAGGCTAGCTTGTGCTCTCATCTCTCGTCTGGATTCCTTCGATTATGCATTGAGTGTCATAGCTGTTGTTCCCTTTAGATGATTCACCAAGTGGCCTATTCGCTCTTGCTTGCACCATATGGTTTAATAACCAGATGATGACACAACCTTGGGTATCATACCCCGTGGATCTAGTGTGCTAGATGCATATGCTTATATATGAACAAAACTCTCTGGTTTGTTCATGATGCTTGGTATACCTCACTCCAGCTCCTAGGATTTGATGTTGATGTAGAGGGTTTGCTTCTGTGTGGTTCTTGTGGATGATTTTCTTGCCCTGCTCCTCCCGGTGAGCTTGATACCTCTTGGTTATGTGCTTGTGGTGGTGGAATTGTGTTGAACAACGATGACTCGTTCAAGCTGTTCTTGTGTTCTTGGTTTCTCGATGAACTTACCCAAGTGCAATCCCGTCGATGGATTGACTAGGGTTTATCGAGGAGGTTTTATATGGTCTCCTGCTCTTTCTCTCGGTCGACGACAAGCCACGGCAACCTTGTTGGTGACTCACCAGTGTGTGTGTGTGGTGTGCTCGCATGCACACTGCTTGTGTGAGCAGCCTAGCTTGTGTGTGTGTGCAAATTCATGGTACCCGGCTTGTGTCTTGGCTGTGAGATGATCAGCTCGGCAGAGCTGATCCATATCTACTCCATTTCATTATTCTTCTAACTCTGCCAAGTGGTTTTACCACTTGGCATAACTTCTCTTTTGTGGTGTTTATGTGCAGGGGACAATCCGTGGCTCCATTGATCATGAAGATCATCAAGTTAATGAAGTTTAGCTTGTAGTGTTTAGGATAGATCCTTGATTTGTAATTTTCCTTTTCTTTTCTTTTTCTATTTTTGTCCAATTCTTGTAATATGTTGTAATGTTCATATTTTATTCTGGATATTGTAAAAACATTGTAATGTGTGTGATGATCAATAAAGCTCAAAGTTTTCTCTAATGAGCTTGACTTTAATATTATTGTTTATCTTGATTATTATTGATTATATTCTTAATGAATTTCCTCATTTGAATTATTTAAAGTAATTATTTATTGTTTGAATTTGAAATTCAAGTTCAACCTTGGTTTGAATTCAACCATGTCATATCATTTGGAATTCAATCAAGCAAACTCTCCTCTCTCTTCTCAAAACCCTAAACTAGTGAAGTGAGATGCAAGTTTGTCGCACTCTCGAAACCCTAACCCCGTAAGGTGTCGAGAGAGAAACTTGTCCCCCTTCGATGCAGTTTTTGTTTAAAAGCGCGAAATTTCCCCAGAATTTACTATGCAATGCACATCCCTTTCTAAAATCTACCCCTCGATCGTCTCTAAACCTGGGACATTACAGCGCCCCCCTAGGGTGTGGGCCCCCCTTCGACCTTCCAGAGCCGCCTCTTCGCCTATATAAAGCCCCTGGATCAGAAAACCCTAGGACGATTGACGAAACCCACGAAAACCTTCCAGAGCCGCCGCCATCGCGAAGCCAAGATCTGGGGGACAGGATCTCTGTTCCGGCACCCTGCCGGAGCGGGGAAGTGCCCCCGGAAGGCTTCTCCATCGACACCGCTGCCATCTCCACCGCCATCTTCATCACCGCTGCTGCTCCCATGAGGAGGGAGTAGTTCTCCATCGAGGCTCGGGGCTGTACCGGTAGCTATGTGGTTAATCTCTCTCCATGTACTTCAATACAATGATCTCATGAGCTGCTTTACATGATTGAGATTCATCTGAGTTTTGTATCACTACTATCTATGTGCTACTCTAGCAAAGTTATTAAAGTAGTTCTATTCCTCCTGCACGTGTGTAAAGGTGACAGTGTGTGCACCGTGTTAGTACTTGGTTTATGCTATGATCATGATCTCTTGTAGATTATGGAGTTAACTATTGCTATGATAATATTGATGTGATCTATTCCTCCTACATATGCATGAAGGTGACAGTGTGCATGCTATGCTAGTACTCGGTTTAGTCCGTTGATCTATCTTACACTAAAGGTTACTTAAACATGAGCATTATTGTGGAGCTTGTTAACTCCGGCATTGAGGGTTCGTGTAATCCTACGCAATGTGTTCATCATCCAACAAAAGTGTAGAGTATGCATTTATCTATTTTGTTATGTGATCCATGTTGAGAGTGTCCACTAGTGAAAGTGTAATCCCTAGGCCTTGTTCCTAAATACTGCTGAGTTACTACTGCTTGTTTACTGTTTTACTGCGTTACTACTGCTGCAATACTACCACCATCAACTACACACCCGCAAGCACTTTTCTGGCACCGTTGCTACTGCTCATACTTATTCATACCACCTGTATTTCACTATCTCTTCGCCGAACTAGTGCACCTATTAGGTGTGTTGGGGACACAAGAGACTTCTTGCTTTGTGGTTGCGGGGTTGCATGAGAGGGATATCTTTGACCTCTTCCTCCCTGAGTTCGATAAACCTTGGGTATCCACTTAAGGGAAACTTGCTGCTGTTCTACAAACCTCTGCTCTTGGAGGCCCAACACTGTCTACAGGAAAGGAGGGGGAACGTAGACATCATCTACGGATCCGGAGAGGCTTCCGGAGGAGAACAAGCCTAGGGATATCCGCTAGTAGTAGTAACCGAGCAGCCTGAACTCTTAGTATTTAGATGCTCGATGAAATAAATGTTTAGTTTAATGAAACTCTGGTATTGTAAGTTAAGTTGGGTTCACCTCGAACCCAGGAGTATTCCTCTTAGGACCCAGGAGGAGCTCCAAGACGACATGTGTATGTTAATTGTAATAATATGTGAATGAGTTATGGACCCTGCTATGTTCTGTTGTACTACTCTGAGGGATGTAATATTTGCGGAATGGTACTTCGTGAATGTTATATCAACGACTGGCATACTACAACATGCAGTGGTATGCAGGGTCACCACAGGAGGACGACGCCTCCTCCAACGAAGAAGAAGAAGAGGAGGACGACACCTCCTCCGACGAGCCGCCGGCGAAGCGCTTCCGCGGCTGGGCCTGGTCAGATGACGACGAAGACGACGATGATGAGGAGGAAGAAGCCCCTATTGAGGGCTACGGCAGCAGCGACGAGGAGCTCGCCAGCAGCAGCACCGGCGGCGGCTACAACGGCGACGACGAGGACATCGACGGTCCTTAGAGTAGGGACCACTTAGCATAGGACTAGTAGTAACAATCCGTCCTCCTTTTGTTCCTCCATTCCTGCGCAATCGGCTCCACCTTGTAAAAAATCCCCCTTTTTATCAATGAAGAAGGATTCCATGCTTAATTCTTCCGATTATCAAAATAAATCATTGCTCGAGAAGCCGATGGCAATACATCGGCCTTTGCCCAAAACGCCAGCAAAGCCAGTCCCACAATTGAATGTAAAATTGAAAGGTGACCTGAAATAACCGTCGTTCATCTATAGTCGATGGCTCCGCATCGGCTTTTCAGCTCTAAAGTCGATGGTCAGTGCATCGGCTATGCTTTTGTTTGGATTTTTTTTATCGGCCGATTTCATACATCGGCCCCCATATTCCACAACTCAAGTCAATGAAAAATAGTTTTTTTTACTGGCCGATCTTAAATCGGCCCCCGCATTTCACTGCCCATCATCCCACATACTTGGGAAGTACCTCTTGAGATGCTGGCCATTGACGGCCACTGGGAACTTCACAGCATCCAACTGCTCAAGCATGTATGCATTGACCTTTAGGACCTGGTCAACCCTGTACGGCCCGTGCCAATTTGGAGACCATTTACCATACGCCTTGTCCTTAGTCCCCAACGGCAGTACAGCTTCCCATACCAGATCACCAACGTGGAACTCCTTTGGCTTCACCTTCTTATTATATGCACGAGCCACCTTGGCCTTGTTCTCCTTAATTTTCTCAAGTGACCAAAGCCTGAGTTCCGTCAGATCCTCAACGCTATCACTCATCAGGGCTGCATACTCTTCAGTTGTTAAATCATTCTGAAACGTGACACGTCTCGACCCAGCCGTGATCTCCCAGGGTAACACAGCTTCTTGTCCATAGACCAGATGATATGGCGAGGTTTTCACTGCTCCATGACATGACATGCGATAAGCCCACAAAGCCTCCGATAATACCTCGTGCCAACGCCTAGGATACTCGTCGATTTTCCTCTTAATCAGCTTGATAAGGCTCTTGTTGGACGCTTCAGCCTGCCATTTGCTTGTGCATAGTATGGGGATGATCGGATCAACTTAATTCCCATGCCATCGCAGAAATCTCTGAACTCGCGAGAAACGAAAACCGACCCTCCATCGGTCGTGATGGTCTGGGGAATCCCAAATCTATGGATGACATGCTCTTTCACGAAACTGATAACGTCCTTCGATGCTACAGACTTCATAGGGACGGCCTCCACCCATTTAGTGAAATAATCTGTAGTGGCCAAGATCCACTCGTGGCCTTTGCTCGATGCAGGATGGATTTTGCCGATCATGTCCATGCCCCATCCTCGAAATGGCCAAGGCTTGATGATGGGGTTCATTGCTGATGCGGGTACCATCCGAATGCTCCCAAACTTCGACATGCTTGACACCCTTTATAGTAATTGAAACGAGTCCTCAAGCATGGTGGGCCAATAAAGCCCTGATCGCCCGATCAACCACTTCATCTTATGAGCCGATTGATGAGTTCCACAGGCGCCTTCATGTACCTCGTGTAAGAGCCGATTTGCCTCGGTCTGTTCCCAAACATTTGAGAAGTAACCCTTCCAAGGTCCTGTAGAACATGTCATCTCCGATAAGGACATACTTCATGGCCTTGTACCTTATCCGTTTGGGTGCCCCCCGAGCCGGATCTTTCAAGTAATTGAAGATATCGGCTCTCCAATCATCTGGCTCCATGAAATGTGCGAGATCGTTCGCCTCCGTATTCTGCGACCTCGGGACCCAGTTGAAGTTTATGTACCTGAACTGTGTCATCAGCTCGCGGCAATGCATCCATAACGGGAAGAGTGACTCACTCTCACACTTGTATTCGTCCGTGAGCTGGGAGATCACCAACTTTGAGTCTCCAAAGAGTTCCACTGCCTCGGCTCCGGCTTCAGTTAGCAACTCCATCCCCTTACGTACTGCTTCATACTCAGCAACATTATTGGTGCAAGGGGTAGATAGTCTGATGGAGAAGGTGTAGGTTGCCCCCCGGGGCGACACGAGTAGGATGCCGATGCCGCAACCATCATCGCAGACTGACCCATCGAAGAACATGGCCCATGCATGTATAGACAGTGCTGCTATATTAGTGTTGATTCGCTCAGCGATCGGATCGGCCAAGGCTCTGTCCTTTGACTGCTTTCGCAGGTTGATATCGGAGATCCAATTCCGATAACGCAAACATCCATTTACCGAGTCGGCCTTTTAAAACAGGAGCCGACAGCATGTGCTTGATGACGTCTGATTTGCAAATGATGACGATTTCTGCCGTTAGAAAGATGTGACGAAGCTTGGTGCAGGTAAAAAATAGGCAGAGGCATAACTTCTCGATCTCCGGGTACCTCGTCTCTGCATCCAACATCCTTCTGCTGAGGTAGAAAGCAACTCTCTCCATGCCATCATAGATTTGCACTACCACTGAGGTGATAGAAGTATCGGCTACTGACAGGTAAATATAGAACGGCCTGTCTTGCTGGGGCGGGACCAACACGGGCGGCTTCGTTAGATACTCCTTAATCTCATCAAACGCTCGCTGTTGCTCTGCCCCCCAGTGAAACTCCTCATCTGGTTTGATTTTTACTAATCCCATGAACGGCTCAATTCGTCCTAACAGACACTAGTAGGAAAAGCCTCATCAGTGGCGCACCAAAAATGGATTCTGTGGCGCATGGGGGGTGCGCCACAGAAACGTCGCCACAAAAATAAGGTTTCTGTGGCGCACCTTCCCATGCGCCACAGAATTAAGGTTTCGTGGCGCACGTGTTCCTAGGTGCGCCACGAAAAGCGTGCGCCATAGAATTGGTTTTCGGTGCGCCACGAAATTGCTTGTATTATACTCGATTTTGTGCTGCTTGCTATACACATGCGGTTTATACACAGCAATATACGAGAGATACGGAGTTATATACAGCAACATTCAGATATAATATAAATATCATGTACATTGCACGGATATAACATAGACATCATCATCACATTACTTAGAGCCCGATCGAGATACATATATAGTGGCAATTAAGTGTCAAATGTTTTGCATACAACTCTTAATTCATACAAATTTCACAATTTCGAGATACAAAGTAGTCTTCATCCGGTTCCTCCTTTGCTCCCTCATCTCTACCCACCAGGCTCGCTTGCATCGGGGTCTTCATATCCAGTTCGTACTATGATGAAAATGGAAGAAAGTGAGACCAACAAGTCCGATGCACAAGAGAAATGGAATAAATGCCTCATACATTGTTGGTCAACACAAATATTAACATTTAGGGATGGCGTAAGTGAGACCAAGTCCGATGCACAAGAGATTGATATTTGTGCTATCTTACCAGGCTCACTTACGCCACCCCCAAGTGTACGGGGACCAAACATTTTAATCATCGGCATTTTGAAAATCTCAAAGCAAATGGAAAGACAAAATGGAATAAGTGCCTCATACATTATTGGTCAACACAAATACTATGGTCAGAAACCATAGTTGCAGTATACACTGCAGTATACTTTGCAGAAGGGCCCCCTTTCCCCGACCGTCGTTCCGTGAACGGGTCCTTAACGACACAACAACGCTGATATGCCTCTCCGGCGCAGAACCACGGCAGTCCCAGCCGCCTCCCTTGTGGCCACGTCTCCTGCGCTCTTCTGCATGGCCGGACCACGATTGGACTCACCGGGGGAATAATGATAATCGCCATCAACACTATCGCCAGACTCCACGGGAGCATAGCAGTTGCAGGCAGATGCCACTTTTCTTCCCTCGCCGTGCGGTGAACGAGTCTTTGATGCAAAGACCGTGCCGGCCTGCCCGCAGGCCGGCACGGTCTTTGCATCAAGAACTCGTTCACTGGACGGCGAGAGAAGAAAAGCGGCATCCGCCGCAAAGTACTCTACACCTGTGGACTCGACGATAGTGGTGATGGCGATTATCGTATTTCCCGGTGAGTCCAATCGTGGTCCGGCCATGGAGAAAAGCGCAGAGCCCATTAGACACGGCCACAAGGGAGACGGCTGGGACTGGCGTGGTTCTGCGCCGAAGAGACATGTCGGCGTTGTTGTCTCGTCAAGGACTCGTTCGACGAACGGCGGCCGGGAAAGGGGCCCGTCTACAAAGTATATTGCGGCGTATAGGTGACCAAACATTCTAATCATCGGCACTAAAATGGAAGAAAGAGCCAAGTGGTATCTCAACTAGATATCATATGCCTCATACTTTGTTGGTCGAAAGAAATATTAACATTCGGGGATGGGGTCGGCGAGGCCAGGTAGGATGCACAAGAGATTGATATTTGTGCCATCGCACCAGGCTCAGTGGCTCCACCCCAGAGTGTACAACTGACCAAACAATTTAATCATCGGCACTAGAATGGAAGAAAGGCCAATGCAATTAAGAAGTAGCTAGTATGAACTAAATGGAATGCCTCATACTTTGTTGGTCGAAACAAATATGAAGTAGGATGCACAAGAGATTGATATTTGTGCCATCACACCAGGCTCACTAGCGACACCCCGGCGTGTACGAGTGATCAACCAACCATCTAATCATCGACAAGTACAAAAACACCACCAAACCAGCAACCATGGTGACATAAGTCAAGATGCTCAAACACACATAGCATGCATGGAGCAGATGCTCCAAAGGGATTATTCATCACTTGGTATAGACCAAGTGATGCTGGCAAAAGAGAGGCCAATCAAGAACCAGTAAATCCAGTAAGTGATAGATATGCCTAAACAAGCAACAACACATAGCATATCCCAGCTAACCGAGATGAGACAAGTCTTGGTAGCCAACTTAATCACCTAGCACCACCTAGCCTTTTAAAACCATCGAAAGCAGTCCTTTTTCTTCAAAGGATACCACAGTGGCATTCATTTACATGATCCCCTACTGTGGATATCTCTATTTTCATCAAAGCCAACAAGAAAAGGATACCACAGTGGCATTCATTTACATGGTTCCCTAATGTGAATATCTCTATTTTAGTATACCATCATAAGCATTCCATTTAAATCACACATTTTAGTATCTGTTCTTATCCAAGTTTTTGCCTCAGCCTTTGCATCATTGGCTGAGCCAAGACATCAAGCATCTGGCCGGGGAGCATTCTTTCTTTTTAGGGAACTATATGAACTATATGCACATGATCCGAGTAAGCATCCCCACTAATCAGAGCATTATAAGCATAGTAGCATACCATAAGCTCACAAGAATCCATCAAGTAAATCTTCACAAGGATACCACAGTAGCATAGTAGCATACCATAAGCTCACAAGAATCCATCATTTTCTTCACAAGGATACCACAGTAGCATACCATAGTAGCATTTCATGCATTTAAATGAACCGAGTAGCATCAAAACCAACCAAATGTCCAACCGGCAAGCAATACCAAGTGAGCAAGTCTTCATTACCTTGTACGAGGTTCGGACATGGATTTATTTCCAACAAAGGATGGAAATCAAATTAACATCATTGAATTAAATTGAATCATTACCATCACATGGTTCATCAATAACAAGTGGCAGTAAACCTCCACAAACAACACTATCCATATGCAGGCAACAATATACTAACCACTAGCACCTTTTTATTAGCAGCATAACAATATACTAACCACAAGCAATCCAGGCTCCAAATGGAACCTTTGGAGCAGATATATATAGAGCTGATACGTCTCCAACGTATCGATAATTTCTTGTGTTCCATGCCACATTATTGATGTTATCTACATGTTTTATGCACACTTTATATCATATTCGTGCATTTTCTGGAACTAACCTATTAACAAGATGCCGAAGTGCCGATTCTTGTTTTCTGCTGTTTTTGGTTTCAGAAATCCTAGTAACGAAATATTCTCGGAATTGGACGAAATCAACGCCCAGGTCCCTATTTTTCCACGAAGCTTCCAAAAGACCGAAGAGGAGACGAAGTGGGGCCACGAGGTGGCCAGACTATAGGGCGGCGCGGCCCAAGCCCGGCCGCGCGCCGTAGC
>NC_061512.1:80293396-80344048 GCF_022539505.1 Lolium rigidum | reverse complement strand
TAGGATATAATTTTTGTGTTGTAGGATTTTAAAAGGTGGGTAATATTTATTTATAAAAGCTTCTTTGAGGTCATCCCAATAATTTATGTTAGCAGTTCACTCTGGTCATTCGGGATTTCCAGAAATTTCAGGACGGGTAATTCGGGTAATCCAAAATTCGGGATTCCAGAATAGACACCCGGAATTTTCCTGAAATTTTCGACACCCAACATTTTGAGAACCCGATAATTCAGGTCCGAGTTCGGGTAATCCCGATTTGCCTGGAATACACGCCACGAATGATGGGGCTTCGATCTAGGAAGTGAGAAGATGGAGAAGGAAGGTCATGGGGACGCATTTGGTTGCAGATGGCGCCTTGTAGATGCTACTGATAGCCACGCGATGCGGTGTCTCCAACTCGTTGGATGTTGGCAACCAGAAGCCGTCGGGGCTGCCGCCATATCAGGCCATCAGGGGACAGTAGGTTGGGCGGGCAAATGCAGCAGGGGAGATGACCGGAGGTGACGTACTCATGCGCGCCACGCCGCCAATGGAACTGCCGGGCTTCCTGGGATTGGTGGTGGCGGAGTATCTAATGGCGGCTAGGAGCTTTGGCGGCTGGGAATGGGATGGGGATGAGGTTGGGACAGGGTGCACGAGTACATCTGTACATGGGAATGTTGGGCTGGGCCTACGCTAACATGCTAAAAGGAACGAGATTTCCTACCGGGCCTTAACTACTTCGGGCTAATCGGGATGTTCGGGTACTACGGACAGAAACCCAAATTTCCTGAATTTTATTCGGGTTTCTGAAGTTGCCACCCGATGCGAAATCGGGTTTTCCGGGATCGGGTAATTCGGGTTCGAGCTTCGGGTTTTGGGTTTTATGCCCACCGTGACTAGTAGTAGGTAGTGATAATAGCCATTCTTTAGCGTTGCGTCAAGGTGAAAATGGGAATAGTTTTATTTTGACAATGCCATTTTCCAAATTTTAAATTTTTACATGTCACAAATTTCACATAAGTCACGCAAGTGCATGGAGACATCAATACTAGCACCTACCCCAAATTGTTCTTTAGCTATGATGTTTAATATACCATGACTTACTTCAAAGTTTTCAACAGTTATTTCAGGTATTGTGATAGGCCTAGCAATGAATTGGTCATTAGGAGTGTTTATGTAGTCACAAAGTTCTGTACCTCTTTCTCTCATGTTTACAAGCAAAAAAGGTTGAATGTATTTTTTATGTGCTTTTATGTTTTAGAAAACTAAAAAGACAAGGAAAAAGACAAATAAAATTACTTTGAAAATCTATAGGAGAAGGAAAAGCTCAAAGTGGTGCAACCTCCCAAATCTTACGTGTTTGTACAAATTTGGTGTTGACGACGCCAGAAGATGTGCCCACTCCAACTTGATGAAGATGAATTTGATGCAACCACTATGATGTAGCTCTTCAATTCCACGACAACCGTGCCGGAAAAGTTCTTGATGGCAACAACTCGTGTGTACCAACTCGTTGGGACTCCGGTACCACAGTGTTGTATCAAGCGTCTTTTCCACACAAGGGTGACTCGAGGATTTATATCGAACTCTTGGGGAATTGGTAAGGGGTTATTTCTTCTTCTCCTCTTCTAGCAACCTGCAAAGTGAAGGTTTTTGTCTTGTGTCTCCAACTCCACCATGTGGTTGTCAAGCACAAGGTTTCGTATTAGCAATATAAAATATAAATGTAACTAAAGTAAAGTAAACTAAGCAAACAAGATAAAGGCAATGAAAGGATGGCTATTTTTGGGTTTGTGTGCTTGCAAGTGAGAAAGTTTTTTCTATTTTCGAAATAATAAATGGCAGAACATGTAAAGTGTGATAGTTGTGTTGGAAAAGTGTTTCTTATGGTTTAAAATGGATCGGGCCAGGTTCATGGGTTAACTTGTCTATTCTCTTTTTAGGTTGTAGTGGACCCAAACAATTCATCAAAGACATAATATTGGTGGAACTTCAACATGTCTTTTATAAGCATTCATATGGGTATCACGTCCTAACATAGAGATAATGCAACACATCTCTCTTATACTTCTCAAGAAAGGGAAAACTCCAAGCAATCTTGAATTAAGAATCAATAGAGTATAGTCTTAAGTAATTTAACATAATGTTTGAATCAAAAATATGCTACCTTGAAAAAAAAGATTATCAAGTTGTCACATGATAATCATAGCACATGAATTCACTTTATCCCTAGTGAGGCATCAAAAGAAAGGTAAATGCCATAATAGATCTTCAATTTGTTGTCACTATCCAATCAGTACCACCATGCTACTCCATCTAATACACACTTCTCCCACACATGCTCTTGCATACAAGTTGGATCAGAACAAGTACTTAAGAACGGGGTACATGCATCTATCAACACATCTTACACATAATAGGTTATAATCTCATATATCAAATCATACAATAAGATCCACCACATAGGAATTACATATATGACCATAATAATGTTGGGCAGTTCATACAGTACGATCTATGAAGAACAAGAGAGAATAGATCAAGCTACTGCCACAAACCTATAGCCAAGAGGTATACTACTTACTCTTCATCATGGTGATGATGGTAGAGATGTTGGACAATGTAGAGATCCCTCCGGCGGCGGCTCTGGCGTAGTTTCCCCCTCCAATCTTCGCTGGTTTTGGCTATGTTTTGGTGTTTATGCGGCGCCTCTCCTCAAGGAAGCCTTGGGATCCTTTATATAGAGGTTTTTAGGTCGGACGGAGTCTGTGGGCCAAAGAATCAAGCAAATCGAACGGCCGAGGAGGGAAAGACCCAAGGTGGCGCTCCCACCTCAACTAGGAGTACCACATGGCTACGTTTGGCCTTGCTGGTCCTTCTCTTGAGGTCCAAGTGCTCCAGATGCTTTTCTTGATGAAATATTGACATCCCAAAATTCTAGCTCTGTTTGACTTCATTTAGGACCCTGAAAGCTAAAAATACACAGAACATGGTTTTCCTATCCTGCAGGGTTATAACCAAAATAAAGGGGATCATTGGTAAATTCCTAAAAATCAATATAAACATGGATATAATATCATATATGTTGCAAATATGTGGGAATATGTGTCAACAAACTACAAAGTACATGCATGCATTTTACATGCATCAGTAATACATACTATTTAATTCCCGATGATCAGAGACACCTCTCGAACCACTCCGAACGCACTTCGAATTCTCCCGGAATCCTTTCCAATTCTGTCTTCTCTCTTCTCCAGTATTTCCAACGAATCCAAGACCATCATAAGTTTCTTTGAACCCTTAAGTGTGTTTCCCTACGGTTCGAGAATAACACGGACATGATGGAGATGCCTCTCCGATCAATGATCACCAGGGGTCTGGAGAACCATAATGATCCCCATGTATTCTACGAATGTATAAATCGTTGAACCGCAAAACTTCGAGTCCCATTCCCTTTGTTACTTTAATAACGGCACTCGTCCGAGACATGATCATCTATATCAACATACTTAGTTTGATTTCATTATTGACAAGGCCATTCATATCGTTCATATGTGATTCTATCCTTATGACCTAGTCATGTGTTGCAACTTGGATATAATCTCACCGAGTGAGCCCAGAGTATCTCCTGTCACGCGGATGAACAAATTCCGCTCTTGATACATACACTTCAACATATCCCTTCAGACTACCCAACGCACACCTTTATGATTACCTTGTTACGTTGTGACGGTTTATGGACTCAAAGCAGCCTCTAGTGATAGTGATTAAATATGATCTCATGGTCTAAGGGTTAGGTTACTATGCTTTCATAATTATCGCAATTATTAACTTTCTGACTTTATCGTGTTGCAATACTTATATTGGGAATGTTTATGCAATACTATGGTTTCATAATTATCGCAATTATTAACTTTGTGACTTGATCGTGCTGCAATACTTATATTGGGAATGTTTACTGTATCATTCACCCAATGACATGACCCCATTACCAATTGACATAAATGTGCCTGATCGGGAAACCTCGATCATCGGTTGGCCACACTAAGCTAGTTCACATAAAGCTTGCTAAGAACCCTAGTTTGTTTACACACAACATGTGTACCAATATTTCCGATTGATACAGCTATAACATGCCATAGAACTTATTATGAACTATTATAATAAACTCTCTTCATTATTTGCCTCTAGGGCACTATCTCGAACACTTATTCACCGGTGAAGGAGGACGTTATCCACCACCGCAGCAACACCCTAGCTCGCCAGATCTGAGAACGAGGTGGTCAAGACCAGGCAGAGCAGGACCGATGTCGCCACTAGAGAAACAACTACATCCACCTCCGGCCCTAGAGGGGTAGCGTTGGGAGGCTCGCATCGCCTCTCAAGAAACCAGGCAGCGAGACGAGGCTAGGTTAGGCAAGGGACGGACCGGGCGATATGTATCCGGCCAGCTCTACTCGGCAGCATGTCTCTATCCGGTGTCCATATCATGCCCGCACGCACACGATGCCAGCCCTGATGTTGATTAATTAAGACGCTAAGAAAGACTCAGCGGTGTTGTATTTTAATTCTTCACATATTTCAAATCGAATTGCATATTGCATACTGTCAATCTATTATTTGATCACGATAAAAACTAGTTGATGTCGATCATCTGTAGTAAAATATAACTTGCGCTAGCTGTCGCGCCACATATGATGAGAGCTTGTCGGTAGTCAGAGGCATATAGATATACTCAGTGATTTTATGTAAATGTTGTTCTCCCTCCTGTCCTAAATACTTGTCACAGATTTAAACAGAATACAAGCTAAAAAAGGATTAGTTTAATTTGCAGGTTGTCTCCGGTTAAGAAAAAGGAAAAATACGGAATTGAGGCTGTGTACTTTTATATGAACTAGCATAAATGCCCGTGCGTTGCCACGGGATAATAAAAAAATTTACCCACCGTCATAAATGTGTGCGGAACATAAGTACTCCCTCCGTCCGAGTTCGCAAGGCAAAGTTTTCAAATATCTTGGCCCAAGGTGAATTCTCGTTGGCTCTAAATTTCCACGTAAAAACATTAACATCGGCGCTGCAATTAATTAGGAAATTAAAAAGAAATTTATTTTCTACCCTTTAACTACACATGGTGCATGCAAAGTACTAATGACCCTCGTTTTACACGGTGGGATACGAAAGGAGGAGTCTTTTGCATGCAATAATGAATCAGTTTTACTCCCACATTAAATGCAAATATGCCTAGGAGGTGAGGCATTTTGGGACAAATATTTTTTGGAACTTTGCCTTGCGAACTGGGACGGAGGGAGTAATATGGTTCCGTTCATATATGGATGAATATCGACTCTCTCCTTCTCAGATGTCAGGTCTTGCGGCCTCTTCTTCCACTCCACCTCCTTCATTTGCCCTTGATTTAGCATTGTTATCTCCACCCCCTTCATTTTCCTTTGGTTTAGCATTGTCATCGCTTCAAAAGCCTGCCATCTCACGTAACCTGATACAACATCGCATAGTGATGTCAAATTTTGTGATGTACTAACCAAATTTACGTAGGTTTAGTCCATGGGCAAAACAGTAGGAAGTATGCAGTCAAATTTGCACTGCTCCACCTTAGTACATCATTAATAAAAGTGGGGAAAAAAGAACCGCATTAACTATGTTGCATTGGACAAATTTCTTGTAACATCAACAGATTTAAAATACCTGAGAGTTTTGCAGAATTTTTCATAACAATTAACTAAACAATACTACCCCTCTGTCATTTAGGTGTCGGAAGTGTAGTTGAAAACATTTTTTTATTTCCACCCTTCCTATTTCAAAAACGCGCCATCGGATCCCCGACTGGTCGATCTTAGCCTCGCACCGACGGAGTCTCGCGCTTGCGCTAGCAGCCTCCCGCCGGTGGACTCCCGCCCTTGGAGCCAGCAACCGCTCGCGGGATATATATCTAACCAAAATGAAAGTGCCAATTGTTTCCTCATAGGTTTTTTTTTTAGGTATTGTTTCCTCATAGGTTTGTTGCAAGTTACATCTAACCAAAATGAAAGTGCCATTTTTACCACCTTAGGTTTGTCGGCTAGGTATTGCATATGTCAGCTAGATATTGCATATCACCTGAGCGGTTGGACGCCGACGACTATACCATTTCACACTCCGTTTCTCCACGAGTTGCTGGCTTGGGAAGGACAACGCGATCACAACCGATGTGCCACGGCCTCCACCATTATCTACCCCTCTTGATTGGATGTCATTGTATTAAGCCCCTCGGTTTCTTGATTGATTCCTAGTGAGGGTACATAATGCATTAGGATAAAGATTGAACTGAGAGGAGATATACTAAATCTCTACATCTAATGTGTGAAAGGCAATGAAGAATTACATATACATACATCTGTACAATAGCCAAGATTATCACAACTTGGTTTTGACAATCTTCGTAACTGACCCGCAGGTCGAATCTGCCGACTGAATTTATTTTCATATTAGCATTACACGATGAAGCACCAAACCAAATTAATGGGGTGATTTCCTGAACTGATCTAACGTCCGTGCTACCGAATGCTAATTTCACTATATAGGACCAGACCAATTGACACAAAGATGTACACAGAGAAGTGCAGAAAAATGGATCTGCGCATCACCTTCTTGCTTCCCAGGGCCTTTTAGAATTTGCTTTTGTTCCTAGACAAATTCTGAACCAATAAAGCATTTTGGTTCTGTGGAAAATCAGAATGGATGCTCGCTGCCGCTGTCCAGCGAGTCACGACGGTCTCGGCAGTGATAACATGAGCTCCGCCAGAGTGGATTTAGAGCAATTACCTTGGACGAAGAAAATACGAACGATCATTGGTCAGTCGCTGCTTGCTCGTGCCATCTCGGAGCGTGCCACCGCGGTATTCCGTCCTCGTCGCTCGCTGTAGAACGCACGAGAGCGGCCACCAACACCACCCCTTGGCATCCCCCGCCAACTCCAGCCCGGCCACATGTAGGCATGCGCCGTCCCCTCGCGACCTAATCAGCAAAGGGAATCGACGCACTGACGCATGATAGACTGGGAATGGAGAGGCCCGCGTCGGGAACGACATGGCCTCGCCGCGGCGGTTCCTTGGCCAGCTCCCGCCGAAGCTGCCATCGTCCCTGAAGCTGCCGCCGAAAACACACGACCCCAATGAAGCTGAAAAGAAGTAGAGAAGGAAGAGATTTCATTCCGCAGTTTACGTTCTAAACCTTCCCCGCAAATATCCGCGCAATTAATCTCTGATATTCCTAACTTTTTGGAGAAATTGCATGGTCAGAGTTTACCTTTCCCGTAATATAATTTCCTTACTTGTAATTCATGTTTCCCTGATGGCGTGTAATGGTGTGTAATTCCTGAAATTATGGTGATTGTATTCATGTAGTTCTTATTTCCTGAAATTCATGGCCGACAACATTTATGATGCGGTAATTGCTTGATGCATTATTTGATGGTGCAGTGGGAGGGTAAAATGGTCAGATAAAAATTATGTAGGACGAAGGCTTCAACCGGAGGAAACAGAACCAGTTCCTCCTTCTATCTATACCTAATAATAAAGGGAGAAGCGTTTCCGCGGTTTCGTCCGTACGGTTTGTTGTCGTCCCTCGTCTGCTCGATTCGTCCCGCATCGTTCGTGCTTGGTTTTGATCGCTAAAGGACCCCGTCGTTTAGTTTGACTCTCTTTCGTCCCAGGACGTACAGAAACGCATACGTCTCAATCTCAAATAGAGACCTATCCACTTACGTCTGAAACAGAATCCAATCTCAACCAGAAAACCGTAGCTAGCCAGGGCTTTGGCCTGCAACCCTGCATCGTGTCTCTCTTTTTATACATGTGCTTGGTCTTCCCAGATCAGCTTTTCGCATCTAGAGCACTAGAGATCGAGAGGATCGCCTAGGGAAATTAAGTCTCCAGCCCTTTGACAACTCTCGAGCCGGCAACAATGGACATAGGTTGGCGTTTCCGCGTGGTTTATGTCGGATTCTGAGCCAAAACCTGGACGTCCGGTGGGATTTGGGACCTAACCTGAGTCTAGACGTGCATGAAAACGACGGAAGTGGAGGGTCGCCCAGAACAGATCAGCTTGCCGCGAAGCTTTCATCATCCTGCAATCAAGTCGCACCTAGGAACGATCTTCGTGAAGACCTACCGGGCTAGATCATAACGCTGGAGGTGGAGAGCAACGATACCATCGACGACAAGCGGCGTCGGACATCCGCCCAGCTAGCTGTGCTTCTTCGGGGATGAAGATCTAATGGGGAATCGAAATTTCCTTTTTGTTTGCTGGGATGCCAATGAACGATGCGACCACGACCAGCTGCCGCTCCCGTGTATCATCATCAAAGTCCACACCTCCCTGCGCGGCGGAACACGGCATGTGCTCGGTTGGGAGGAGTCTAAGTTGTCCCAGTTCCAGGCGGACCCTACCGCAGGGATGACAACGAAGGGCACCGTCACGTTGATGCTCACGTCCTAGGAAGCGGCCATGGAGGGGTCCTGCACTGCCGGCCGCAGCGAGGCGAGCGTTGGTGTGCCTGTGGTGCTCACGTCGTAGAACACGGCCATGGGATTCCTGTATGAGCCTGTGCATATATATACATATATATGTTGGTGCCATCAGCGTAACTGGCTTTGACTGCATCGCCGTAGGGTCCCGCGCGCACAACAGAGGATGGCCCTGGCCATGGTTGCACTGGTGAGCTTGCAGTCGTCATGCAGGTTGGCGGTCAGGGAGGCCGGCGCATCCGTGGGACCAGCAAACCCAACGGAACACGCACGATGCTGGCGCAGACCTGCGAGATCGGATGCATGCACTTGTAACTTGTAAGGCTCGTCTGCAACTCTACCGTATCTACATGAGAATATACAGCTTGGGTCATCCGATTTGATTGCAAAGGAAAAACCTCAACCTTCTTTCTGGATATATACGATGCAAATTAAAAGATCAAAAGGTAAGAGCAAGTTTATTTTTTCACAAATGCTTTATGGTGGAACAAAGGGAACTAACTATGAGGTGAAATATTTTTTTATCAGAAAATGAGGTGAAATATTTTTCTTGTCAGAAAATGAGGTGAAATATAACATACTACTACCTCCATCCCACAAAGGATATTTCAGCTTTATCTAATTTTTTTTGAATATGTATCTAGACATGGTTTAGTGTATATACATCTAAATTTAGACAAAGTTGAGACACCTTTTATAGGACCGATGGAGTATTTCAAATGGTCTAAAACAAGTTTCTTAGGTTGTAACCATATGTTTGTCCTTTAATTATCTACTATACAGCCGTTGCAACGCACGGGTATTGTCCTATATATCTTTACTATTAAGAGGGAATCGGTGGTGGTCGTACGTGATAAGACCATCGTACGTCAAAAAAACCCGGATTGCTTGGCCTCCCGCTTCGTTCTTTGGTAAAAAAACCAGCTGACCTGAGCACGGCACGAGGGAAGAAAAATCGGTCTAGGGAAGAAAATTCGGCCTAAAACCAAACGATTGACTCCCTCTGATCTCTCCTGCTGCCAAAAGCCGACTAAAAAAAAATCATCCGTAATATTAAGAGGGAATCGGTGGTGGTCGTACGTGATAAGACCATCGTACGTCAAAAAAACCCGGATTGCTTGGCCTCCCGCTTCGTTCTTTGGTAAAAAAACCAGCTGACCTGAGCACGGCACGAGGGAAGAAAAATCGGTCTAGGGAAGAAAATTCGGCCTAAAACCAAACGATTGACTCCCTCTGATCTCTCCTGCTGCCAAAAGCCGACTAAAAAAAAATCATTCGTAATATTACACCTCCTGCCACCGCTGAGAAATAAGAGAACTCTGCAATCGTGCCCAACACCGGCCGTCTCCCGTCATCCCTATCCAGCCCACCGGGAGACCTCCTCCCGACTCCCGAGCACTGGCCTCCTCCAGATCGGGCTGACCTCCCACAACACCGGCCGTTCCTCTGCGTGGCGGCGACGGGGCTTCCCGGGGCTGAAAGCAACGTGGACCTGCGCCGCCGCTCGTGCTCAACCACGCGAGCGCCCCCACCCTCAGGTCGCCGGCTCCTACATCTCGCGAGCGTCGTTGTTCCTCTTTCCCCCATGCATCGATACCCGTGCATATTTGGAATTTGTCGAACGATGTTGATTAGCCAGCCTCACGCAGTGCGAGGAGAATAGGCATTGACACCAGGACGAGGACGACGGTAGGCCGGCCGCATCGGATTTCTCAGGCCTCACCGGCGCCGGCGCCGGCGCGCTCTCTCAGTCTGGTTCGGTACTACGTCGGAAAAGAACACAGCGCTCCTCCCTCTCGCCCCCATCGTCCGCCCTCACCAATTGCTCCTGAATATGCAGTGGAGGCGGCGCCTGACTCCTCCACCGAGCAGGGTAGGCTCACGCACAGGGTCCGGGAGACGACGAGGGGTCACGCGCGAGGGCGCTGCTTGCAGGGAGAGAATCAGAGAACGGCAGGCGGGAGGCGGCCGGGGCTGCGCGCTACCGGCTAGAACGGGTCGCGACGAGGGAGAGAGGTAGGGGCTCTGCTTGTGTGCGTGCAGGAAAGCTCGAGCGGGACTCCAGCTTGTTGCGCCGCGTGCAATCACGGCGGCCATCAGGTCGCTAGCTCCCTGCGGCGCATCGATCCGCACCGAGCAGAGTGCGACGTCGGGGCCAGGCAACACTGCGCCGCTCACCGCCGGTCGAGGCGTGACTGCCTCGTCGCCCTGCGCCCGATGAGCTGGTCACCTGCCTCCTGGAAAATCTGGTAGCGTCTTCCCGACATTCGGCGGAACGGCCATGGCGGCCGATGCAGAGGGACGATGGGATAGCCGGGGATGAGCTAGATTGGGGAGAAGAAGGCCCCTGCACTGCAGCAGGGTGAGGCTACCGTCGTGGTCTCGTGGATGCTGGTGTGGGCCGTGGACATCGGCGCCGCTCTGCATTGTCACCTATAGCCTGTAGGTTGGAGGTTGGGAATTTGGAATTGCCGATCGTGGATGCCAGCTTGTTGAATTGATGAGTTGTAGGCAACGCATTGCAAATGGCATGACAAATCGATTCACATGTCCGAGCTTCAACAAACATAGAAAGCTAGCATAATCAGCTTTTGTGTATATAATATGCATTTCAAAAAAACATGTTATTGTCTTTGGCAATAAGATATATGTATATAGTCACAATATTTATTTCTGTTGATGGAGTCACAAGTGCAAAATGGAGTATTATGTTCTTGTCACTTATCTTACTCCCTCCTTTCATAAAAAGATGTGTAAATTTGATTTAAACTTTAATATATGTCTATACACTTAATGGTGTTTAGATATATTTTAATTCGGACAAACTTTCAACATCTTTTCACAAACAGAGGTAATACTTTTTTTTAACGGATTCGCAGCAACGCGCGGGCACTTTGCTAGTACCTAATAATAAAGGAGCTAGTGTTTCCGTGGTTTGGTCCGTTGGTTTCTGCCAAAATTTTCGTCAACGCTTTTTTTTGGACTGTTTTACCCTTCCTCCAAATCCCATAATACACCAAAATGCCAGCGTGGTACCGGTTCGTTTTAACGCCCCAGTCTTGGTCAACACCGCCGCTTGCCTCGGCCTACCCCGCCCAGGCGCCCAGCGCCTCCGCTCGTCTGCTGCACAGCTCGCTCCTGGACCCGTAGCCAATCACCACCACAGCGCCCAGCTAGCCGCCTGCTCAAGCTCCCTTCTTCGGCCCGATCGCACTCGGCGCCCAGCCGCCAAGCACGCCTGGCGCGCAGCCGTGGAGGGGGCCGCCGAGCACGCCTGGCGCGCAGCCATGGAGGGGGCAGCGACGCGCGCGCCCAAATTAAAAACCAATTAGGAGCTCGTTGGAGGATTAACTGCTCGCGTCGACAGCAGAAATTTGGGGAGGAGCGGCAAGCAGGCATAGAGAGGAAAGGAACGGGCCACAGCAAGCACGCCGCGGGATTTCATGGTCCAGAGAAGAAGGGGGTGCTGAAAGGGAATTTACGGGAGAACGGAGTCGTGCGTGTGGAGCTGCTCCGGTGCTGGTCAACGCACATGGAGGAGGTGTGGAGCGGCGCTGTACCAAAACAGGAGCTGGTGCCTGGTGCTCGAAGCAAGAGATAACTACAAGTCTGCAGTATTATAAACCGTTGCAACGATGAGCTCTTAGAATTAAAATGTGAGCAACATCGAAGACGATGACCAAGAGGTGATTTTTTTTTCTTCAGTTTATGTAATAACGCACAACCAAGGATTTGTATGTTAGCAGCACACCATCACATGCGTATCTTTTTTATTTTCCGTCACACGTATGGGACCTGTTTCTTGTTCTTTACACACACTATCGCAATGGAGCAATCCCAACAAATACATGTAGACTTTGTTCTTCGTCATTTTTCGTTAAGTATTTTCGAAGAAAACTATTTTAAATATATACAAAAACATGAAATTGAAAAAGTACTTTAGTACCTAAAAAAGTACTCTTGTCTTTAATTTTCACCGAAAAATGTGACAAGCGCCCACGCAACTGTGGCTTTACAAGTCGGTGCAGCAAGGACCTTACAAGCCCACCTTCTTAGAATTAACTATGTTCGCTATGAATATGAGAAAACATGAGCACCTTCCTCCATGGTGGCATGGAGGAGAAGTGTTTGGTTCACTGAAGCGATTGAGTTTTAGCTTATCCCAGTGCAACGCACGGGCACTTTTGCTAGTTTTATATAAAATAGAGATAGAGATAAAGATAGAGATATATAGTAGAGATAGAGATAGATGTACTTTGGGGCAGAAGAACTGGTTAGGAATACGATAGAAACCACGGCGCAAAAACCGTGTGACACTGAGCTAAAAACAAAGCAAATTTCTAGAGTATAGCATGACACATAATCTTGAAGGTGTGGACCCTTTCATCACCCATTGTACCAGCAACCGGCCAATGACTCTGATGCAACGTGGCAATATACCACATACTTATTTTTAACGATCAATATACCACATACTCAACACCTCCTCGTTCGGTTTACACCAGAACCAAGCATGCCATGACCACATCACTCGAACTGGCCAACACGAGAGGTTCACTGAACCGGCCACCACGAATGGATATGGAGGGAGGAAGAGACCAAACTTGGCCTAATAGATCCTCAAAACAAGCATGATGCCTCCATTCTTAGATTGACTTAATGAACAACCCTTAATAGGTTTCCAAGCATGGACGTGCCCTCTGTTCTAGCAATTGTTAAAAGTGTGCAGTTAGCTACGATTTTTGACCACATAATAGTACTGTTTTTAAAACTTATTTGGTGATAATAATTGATATTTGTTTTTTAACAACTGCGCAAGGCAAGCACACGTATACACACAACAACATGCTTGTGAGCACTCTAGAACAATGTGTACTACGTGTACTTAGACTAGCCCCAATAGAAGTATCATGCATGTCATATTGGCAAAATCTGATGTGTCACATCAATTAACGAGGTGAGAGATGAAAGTAGTATCATAATATGGTATCGTATCATGACACATAAACCTAGAAAACTTCATGACAAATACATCATGTACACATATTTGCATTAAGATTCTACAAAACATTAAATATGACATAAGTATGTACCATATTATGATACTATGTGGAGGTGGTATCACAAACTAGTATAATGTACATGATACTAGTATATGATACTTCTCATTGTGACTAATCTTAAAAGTGGAGTCACAGAGTTAGACGATTGACCAAATTAAAAGCACCAATATGTCTCTCTCACAGTGTGCAATTGAACTATTATATAGTTTAACAAAAAAACGTTCTAGGTATTAATTTGTTGGAATGACTAGTGCTTAGTCGAGCGAAATTTAACTTGATTCTTATTCGGCTGATTGTCATCCAAATCTCAGTTGCAAACCATGTGGCAATTCCCGCGGTAGCAGGAATCGTGAGGTTACACTAGTGGAAAACGGGACTTTAGCACCGGTTGGTAAGAGCCATATACACCGGATGGCTAACAGGTGTTAAGTATCCGGTGCTAAAGCCCGCTCCCCCCTTTAGCACCGGTTCAGTTACGAACCGGTGCTAAAGGGGCACCACGTGGCGGCTGCCGAGCGTCCGAGCGAGAGGACCTTTAGCACCGGTTCGTATAAAGGTCTGCCGCGGCAGGAAAACGCCCCAAAACGCTGCCGCAGTAGAACCCCGCTACCGTAAAAAAAAATCAAATTATTTTCCACTCCCTCTTTTTTTTCTTTTTTTTTAGAATTTCTAATATTTTAGTTATTTCACAAGTTTAGTCTCTAACTGTAATTATCTCTAGTCAAATTACTTAATCGTGCTCAAACTTCTCGCTCGGTCACCCATCCTTCCACTACTCTAGCACTAGCACGATTAACTTCCAAGTTTCCCGCACCTAAGTGCTTCGCGCGCATGTATGTGATACTAGTATAATATCAATCCCACTAACATGTTGGTCGATGTCATATTTCTTTATTGTTTGAATTTCAAATAATTCTTTTAATAAACAAAAGTAATGATGTAATAATAATCTTGAATAAATAAATAAATATTAGCTTTATAATTTGTATTATTTTTAATTATTTTCAATTTTTACTTTTTTTAAAAAAAATGTCAAACCTAAAACCTGAAAATTTGAAAATCTTATAATCTTCTAAAAGTAATAGTAATCTTTATGCAGGATGCAATTATTAATTTTAATTTAAAAAAATAAAAAAAATTAAATCCTAAATTTCTAGCAAAAAACTAAAATCTTCCTGCTTTCATATTTTAATTTGGAATTTTGTGAATCTAAAAATTAGCTAACCGGGTAAACCCCGGTGAATTCGGATGTAACTTTTTCCCACAATCATTTCGATATATTATACGCTTTTCTCCGATATCGTAGGCAAAAGTTAATGCCATTTTACCTTTTTCTAAACTTTTTATGCAAAAAAATCGAAAATCAAATTTGTTAATTTTTCCTAATAGTAGGTTGCGTAACATACGGGAATCTCAAAAGATTATATTTTTTTAATTTTCTATCATTTTCTTTTCTATTTTACAGAGTTAAAAAGGCGATCCACGGGGAGGATGGAGGTGTGACCGGTTCGTAACACGAACCGGTGCTAGAGGGTTCACGGCTGCCGCCAACCCTTTAGCACCGGTTCGTGGCACGAACCGGTGCTAAAGGTCCCGCACGAACCGACGCTAATACCGCGGCGGATCCCCTGACCGCACGAACCGGTGCTAATGACCCCCTTTAGCATCGGTTCATGCCAAATCCGGTGCTAAATCTCTTTGAAGCAAAAAAAAAACAAAGCCCTCTTTTCTACTAGTGTTAATCCAACTGTGTCTAGGCATTTTTTTCTCAATTATAACCTGTGTCTCTAGAAAATTCTCAATTTCAAGCCATGTATAGCTCCTCGACCAGCATGAGTCACTAGACAATTCAACGCATCCAGGACTTGACTGGCATCTAATTTTATTCTCGGTTCCGGCAAAAACCATAATTTGTGAGGAAATGCGCTTCTTGTCCCAACACAATATAGTTTTGCTACAACCTAGTAAAGTATATTTTGATTGGTCATTTTTTCAATAATCTACCGAAGTGTTATGTGCAAATTCAAATAGTTGGTGGATTACCACACGAAATCATTTTCACAGTCCACATATGCATGTACCATACGAGATGGAGCAAAAGAGGAAGGTATGGAGTGCCACAAACACACAATTAAAGAGCAATTGCGAAGTCTCCAGAGGCGTTGATTATAAAGAAGAGGGTTTTTCTGAATAATTAAGAAGAAGATGCATCCATGGATCGTTCCATGCCGGGAAGCCTCCTGCTAGTAGTTATTTGTGTATATATATATAGGAAGGTATGCATGCACATCTAACATAGATCAGGCAGGAGCTATATAAGTGTGTGGTCTGCTCTAGCTAGCTTTTGCTCTTTTCCTCTCTGTGTCGACCGATTGATCTCTAGCTATTCCATGGCGTTCAACGACGATGAGAAGCCTCCCGCTTCCAATGCAGGTACACTGGTCGACGTCGTTAGCTTTAGATCGATAAATTCTTGTATGGACTACATGGATGTAGGAATTGAATTTGATTTCATGCAGGGAGCACCAAGGGGCTTGTGACGATCAAAACGCCGACCTACAGCAAGGACGACGTGGCGCTGACGGCGGACGCCGTGACGGCGGTGGTGGAGCTGAACGCCACATCCTCCACGGCTGTGAGGGAAGGGCTGGATCTGGTGGCGGTGCTTGACGTGAGCGGCAGCATGGAGGGGACCAAGCTGCAGAGCATGAAGACAGCGATGCACTTCGTGGTCATGAAGCTCACCCCCGTGGACCGCCTCTCCATCGTCTCCTTCACCAACTCGGCCACCAGGCTCTGCCCTCTCCGCTCCATCACCCAAGCCGCCCAGACCGACCTCAAGGCCATCATCGACGGCCTGGTCGCCGGCGGCGGGACCAACATCGAGGTCGGCATGGAAACCGCGCTGTCCGTCATCGCCGGCCGCGTCACCACCAAAGCCCGCACCGCCAACGTTTTCCTTATGTCCGACGGACAGCAGAACAGCGACACCGACGCCACGCGACCCGATCCCGGCACGGTGAGCGTCTACACGTTCGGCTTCGGCAAGGACGCCGACCACGCGCTGCTCAGCAACGTCGCCAGGAAATCCCCCGGCGGCACGTTCAGCTCGGTGCCGGACGGCGGGAACGTGAGCGCGCCCTTCTCGCAACTGCTGGGTGGCCTCCTCACGGTGGTGGCGCAGGACGTGCAGCTCACGCTGACGCCCAAGACGGAAGAACCCCGTGACCTGGACACCATGTTCGTGGCGCCCGGGACGGACTACACGCAAACCACCGACGGCGACACCGGCGTCATCACCATCAAGTTCGGCACCCTCTTCAGCGGAGAGACGCGCAAGGTCGCGGTGAACCTCACGCTCCTGGAAAGCACCGACACGACGGACTACGACGCGCCGTTGGCCGAGGCCCAGCACAGCTACACCGCGCAGCATGGCCTCCAGAACCAGACCCCGCAGGACATTCTCATCAACCGCACCGCCAACCCGTCCGAGGCACCCACCAGCAGCAAGGCCCGGGCGGTGCTGGCGGAGATGGCGCGGCGGCAGCACGCCGGGGCCATCGGCGAGGCAAGGGTGCTGGCGGACGCGCAGAACCTGGACGAGGCGCGGTACAAGCTGGCGGACGCGCAGAACGCGCTGGAGGACATCGTGCTGGACGACGGGCAGAAGCTGGTGGGCATGCTCCGCGCCGAGCTGCTGCAGCTGCTCGGGCTCATGGAGTCGCAGGAGCTCTACGAGGCCGAGGGAGGCCATACGCGCTCGCCTCCGAGACGTCGCACGGGCGACAGCGATACGCAGCCAGGGGCGGCGACATGGACGCCGTCCGCCTCTTCGCCACGCCGCGAATGGACACCTACCTCGAGCAGGCCAAGCAGTTCGAGAAGGACCCCACCGCGCCGCTGCCCTCCGCCGACGACGATGTCAAGCAGGAGATCGCGGCCGACCCGCTCGCCGCCATATCCGCGCCGCTCGCCTTCTACATCAAGGCCGCTATCCAGGCGCTGCAGGAAATCGAGAAGCTCGTCACGCCCACCAACAACTAGCTGCCTGCCGACTGCATCTCGTCTCGCCCACTATCTCGATCCTTTTATCATCTATCTATTTTGTCCATTTCCTTCCGCTTCGACATTCAGCTGATCGCCGTATTTGTTGTTTCATTGCTCTCATTTTACCTTCTCGTGACAGCTTTACTTCAGTTGAATAAAACAACATCCAATCGTTCGATCGTGTTTAACTTTCATGTCATGATGTATCTAAGTGTTATTTTTGGATTGTATGTATTAATATTTTTTAAAAATATATTTAGTCAAATTTTACGAAGTTTAACCTTTGAAAATATATATTTACAGTATTATTCATTGGAACGAAGGTGGTACTACATATTTTGTCCATTTCCCTACTTTCCTTCCACTTCGTCAATTAGTTAGCTGTCGTATTTGTTTCTTCACACTAATTTCACTTCTCGTGACCCACTCCATGGTCGTTGGTTTTTAGGAACATGCAAAAATGCATGCATTTTTATTATAGATAAGGGGAGAATCAATATAAAGATCCACAAATAATGCAGGCAAGGCCAAAGCCCTCCAAACAAGAAAGTGTACACCTCACAATGATCCCACTAATTTCCACCTATCCACCTACCCCGCCATGGCATCAAGAAAAAGCGCTTCCCTCTTCAACTTGTTCTTGAGGATCCTATTGTTCCGCTCAATCCAAATCGGCCTAAGAACCAAAAGGAATAGGTGTCACACTTGAGGTTGCAGCTTGACCGACTAAGTGTCAATCGCTCTCGGCCACCACTCGAGAAGATAATCTACCAATGTAGGAGCTAGAGAATGATGTCCCAAGCCCCTCAACACTTCAAACCAATGCTCCCGTAGAAGGTAGATTGAAGAAGATGATGATGAATTCTCTCGAAATCTTGCAAGCAGAAAGTGCCAGAATCATCGGTGGTTAAGCCATGCAAAAGTATCCTCTCAAATGCGCAACCCTTGTTCCACGCCACTTTCGAGGTAAAGAGATTGAATTTGAGGGGTGCTTTGCATTTCAGATTGATACATGTCATGGCCAAAGCGTGTGCCCCTCAAAGAAGGCCATGTAGTCCGACTCGGCCGAGAACTCTTTGAAATCATTCCAAATCCAATCAAAAGAGTCATCATTATCGTCCACCAACTGAACATTGGAAAACAGCGTTCCAAAGCTATAGGTATTGGACCGTAGTGTGGACCGACAATGGCCGTAATTGATTGTGCATGGCAATAACCTTGCTTTTTTTTAGATAAAAGATAGGGACTGCCCGACTTTAAATTAATAAAGCCCTCAGGTTCAACAAGGATGCATAAGTACATGCTGCGGCACAACAGCTTCGGCCAAGTAAAACAAGACAGCGAGCGAGACTAAGAAGACATAACAGCAAGGCTAGACTAGGGACAGAAGAAAGCCGGCGGACAGATCACGCATCATTGTCGGGCCTTGCCGGGTTGGTTGCGTCGTGAAGCAGCTTGAGCTCGGCGACCGCGTGCTCGATCCAGGGACGGTCCAGGGGTCTTGCCAGCGGCGTCCACATCTGAAGAAACAGCATAGTTTTAAAGATGATGTTTCATGAACTTGGACTCAATAGTCATCTTGTTTCTAAACAGCCAAAGTGCCCAGGATTGAGCAATGAAAAGCAACCACACACATCGTCTAAATCTACCCGACAGACTAGAGATGATGGTGAAAAGCTGGGCAAAATTAGCGGGACACCAGCTCGCAACCCCAGCAGCTGACGGGCCACACTCCAAGCAAAGACCGCCGTAGAGCAGGAGAAAAAAATATGCGCCGCATCTTCCGGTCTACCGCAAAGCTTGAAACATCCATTGCCAGGGCCCTGCCTAGTCGCAATATTGATGGCCGTGGGGAGCTTGTCAAGCACAAGCTGCCAGGAGAAAATTCTGGTTTTGAGAGGAATACGGGCCGACCACACATCGCGAAAGTGGGCGAAGGAGGCCCCCTGGGCCAGCTTCAGGTACATAGACCGAATGAGGCAATAACCTTGCTAATGGCATTGTTTTGAGAGGCGGCCTTGCTCGAGGGTGAAAATCCAAGGTATGATCTTAATTGGTTGTTTTTAGCGATGGCCTTGTGGAGAGCATTGTTTTGGTAGTGCGTACTCCGGTCTCCGGGTGTTGTCTTGGCAGCGGTTTGTGTTGCAGCTATAAGATTTTGATCGCCGTAGTAGGATATTTTGTTTTTCTTATTTTTTTGTAGTAGGGTTGTGTGCATCAGTAATGTGTTTAGGAGATTTCGTTATTGCAAATATTGGATGTAATTGTTATCTTCGGGATATTAATATATTCCCTTTGGTCAAAAAAAAAGTGTGGACCAACAATCCCATCGAGAGGTCATGGACCCACGAGTGTGAAGCCAGCCTCTAAGCCGTCATACAAGTACGTAGATGTGAGCAATCATCTTCACACTTTGATCGTTAATCCACCTAGCTTTCGTAAAGAGACATGATTCACCATTCTCAAGCACGGGCTTAATTGAAGCTTAAAAGATGGCTCTGGCATTAGCCGAGGAAGGTAATTTGTCACACGTCCATGTTTTATTCGTCAGTGTATGGAACATACACACATACTTCATATGAAGAGTGTCATTGAGAAAATGAAGGTTTTGAATACCCAAGACACCATACCCCAAAGAACAAGGCAGGCGGCACACCCCTCCCATGGTCGAAGGTTTGGTGATGAGTCCAAAAAAAGTGATGTTTTTCACTGCATAAACATATACTTTTTGTCTTATTGCATTCTCTATCTAGCTTTGACTATGTCCTAAATGCATGATTACAAGTATTGCTTCATTTTTATGGGAGATTTGCATAACTAGTAATTTTATTAGGATTTTATCACTTTTTTGTCTTTCATATGTATAGGAACCTCTATGGATAAAGCACGAATAAAGGAGCCAAGAGGAGGTAATATAGTTCAGATAGATATGATTCTTTAATATAATTTTTTTATGCTCTCTAACTTAAGATCCTTGCAAAAAGAAATTCTTCCTGATCAATGCAAACAAAGTTTTTGTCTAGATTATAGTGTGTTTGTGTGAATTTCGTTGCCATTTTATGATGAATTATTTACAATGTTGCAAAGATAGAGTGGTTAATCATTATATGTTGAAGGCATTGTAGAACACCAAAACTATTTCGAAGGCTCTCTTCGTGGTGAAAATTGTTGATATAAGAATACTTAGATCAGTTTCCTTCCCTATTAGCTAACACAAATGACTTGTGTTGTAACTTTTAAAAATTCTAACATTAAATCTAAGTGTACTATATAGTTGTTGATGGAACTTAATAACCTGCATGAAATGTATGCGCACTAGACCTACCACACGCGGCAAAGCGCACTTGCTCAATCAGGGTATAACTAGATTAATAGGTGGCGTGCATCGGCTTGCATCAATTTGCCGAGAAAATGACAGTTAGGCAATGATATTTGCCCGTTCAGGGCATAACTAGATTAGTTATGGCTTTATAAACAGCGATCGTGATCTACCTTCTACGGCGTAGCTATGTGTAAAGCCGCTGCTTGCCTTGGTCAATTCTTCATTGTTGTAATTTTGGAAGCCTGAGCATGTGTTTACGTGTGATTTTTTCCCTTAACATGCATGCATCAGCATCCACGTTGCAGCAGAATTTCCATTGACTTTCTTAAAAGAACTCGAGGAGACTTTGTCTCTATATAAACAATCGATGTTTAATCATGCTAATCACCTTCACTGAACCATCACCAAAAGAAAATTCAGGAAGTGGGCGGCGAGAGGAAAAAATTTCGGCGTGAGTGGTGAGTGTAAACACGCAAACTATGTGCAATGAGGTTATAGAGGCCAGTGTACTTCCTCTTTTGAAAAAAAAAACGTGCAATGGAGTTTTCACCATCGAGGGGCTTCGAGGAAGTATGTCGACCCATCATCACCGGCACGAGGGACCTATCGTCCCTATTACCCAGCATATGTTCGGGCTTCGGTTCTGCCCGTGCGTGGCATGAGACGAACTCCAGCAGCGAAAGACGAAATCGTTAGGAAAAGGTCGATCTTCGCGAAGAGAAGGAAACTCGTCCCGCACGTGACAAGTGGCGCGTTGTAGTGCCAAAAATCTCTCGGAAAGTGGTCTCTCTGCTCGTCACATGTCGTAAGGGGAAGGAAGTTGGGGATAAGGAAGGAGAGAGAAGGCAAACGGGGGGCTGAGTTGGGTCAGCTTTTCCCTTTATTTTTTTTTGTTTTTTTCAAAATGAAATATCTTGAGAATCGTAAGTTCAAACTACGATCCATTTTCACTTTTGAGATTCTCGCATCAAGATCTCCAAAACTAGATCCCATGTTGATAGGTTTTGAGATACGTTTCAAATACTAGTATGGTTGTACTCGTGCCACTTTTGAGATTCTCGCGTCGAGATCTCCAAAACTATATCTCATGTTGATAGGTTTTGAGATACTTTTCCGAGTCTTGCAGTCGGAGGGGCAGGAAGGGGTGACCATATACCTTCGCTGGAGGTAGGCTGGAGCTTGCCCCGGTCTTGCTCGACCTAGAAAGAGAAACAGGTGAGACAGGAGGCGGCGAGAATGGAGAGAGGAAGGGAGGGGTGTGGTGGAGGTGCGACGACTCCGACGCCAGGGGACAACGGCGGATCAGGAGGAGAAGCGTTGATCTTGCCTGGCGCCGCTCGATTTGGCTGGTCTGCGGCCGCGTGGGGAAGAGACGCGGGGTCAATACCGAGCAGATGTCGAGGACCAGGGGTGGAGATTCGGCAGGGAGGTCTTGAGGTAATCAGCCCACCCGAATATTGAGCCCGAATACCCAACACAACCAAACGCCTCAATTTGAGATATTCGATGTAGGTTTGGTTCAGGGGGTCAGTGGGCCAAAACGGACCCCTTGAATCTTGATGCAGTGTGGATTAGCTAGCATACGGACCAATTCAAATAACCAAAAAGTATTTCATACCGACACGATACATTGTGGAGCATAATTAGGAGATGAAAACATAAGTTCAATAGAAAACCTTTTCCAGTCGTGGCGAAAATAATAAGTTGTGCGTGGGTACAACAAGATGCAGACGGGTACAACAAGATGCAGACGGCCGAAGAAAAAAGCTTTGGCACCCACGATCTAAAGGCATTACGAATGGAAGCAGCTGAAGCAACCAAACAATGTTGATCGGTAATCCGGATCAGGTCTGACAGCAGTCACGTTTGATGTATCAGCTCCTGCAGGCAATGAACCCTTTGGCAATGCCGTCCCTGCTGAACCCTTTGGCAATGCCGTCCATTGGTCACGCGGATCAGCTCTGGTAGCAGTTACATCTGATGTATCACGTTTGGGAAACGCCCAATCCTCAGATGTATCACGTTTGGCAAACGCCGAATCCTCAGATGACGCACCCGCCGCAAAGCTTGTCCTGGTCAGCTCCCCAGAAAGCAGGGCCCTCAAAGAGACATGAGTCTTTCCTGAACTCAAGCCCGAGCAACCAATGTCATTATGCTCTCCTCCAACATTGCTTACGAATTTTAGGTCATCACTCTGTACTGCAATAATTTCACTAGTGTCTTCAGTCCGCTTCCCTTCAACCCTACGTTCATTCAGAGCTTCACTCTGCTTCACATTAACATTTCTGGATGGTTGATTTCCTTCAGCGGTAGCCATTCCTACTGCAGCCCGCTTATTCTCCGCTCCATCCAGAATTGCACTCCTCTGCTCCTCACTACTGTTTTTAGTCTGTTCTTTTTCTCCAAGGCTATCTACAGTCTGGATGACTACAGCCTTCTCCCCTTCAACGCTACCTGCATTCAGAGCAGTCCGGTCATTCCCTGATCCAAACAGAACTGCATTCATCTGCTCCTCACTACTGCTTTCAACCTGTTGCTTCTCTTCAAAGTTATTGACACTCAGAGCTTCATTCTGCATCACACTGACATTTACACAGGGTTGATTTCCTACAGTGGTAGCCATTTCTACTGAAGTCGTGTCATTCTCAGCTCCATCCAGAATTGCACTCCTCTGCTCCTCACTACTGTTTTTAGTCCGGTCTTTTTCTCCAAGGCTATCTACAATCTGGATGACTGCAGCCTGCTCCCCTTCAACGATACCCGCATTCAGAGCTTCACCTTGCTTCACAGTGGCATCTCCACATTGTTTTGTTTCTTTGTTGGCAGTCGTTTCTACTTCAGTCCGGTCATTCCCAACTGCAACCAGAACAGCATTCATCTGCTCCTCACTACTGTTTTCAGCCTGTTCTTTGTCTTCAAGGTTATCAACACTCTCCATGCCTTTGGCCCGCTTTCTTCCTTCAGTACCCTGATCTCCAGGAACTACTTGAGGTGCCACAGAAAAGATACTACTTGTATGGACATTGTCATCAATCAAAACAGCACCATTAGTGGGTGGCAAAATGTCTTCACCAACTGCCTCTGCTAGAAAGTTTCAATAAATCATACAGTATTACTGGGATAGAAAGAACTCAAGTAATTTCGCAATATAAAACAGGAATGCTCTAGTGCTAGTGTCCTACTTATGCACCTTGCACAAACTTTTGTGCCATAATCAAGACATCAACTATAATCCTAGAGGGGGTGGGAGGGTGCGGAAGTTGGAGCCATTGCCATATGGAAGGAAGAATATCCTGATAAATATTTGTTTGTAACTAATTATTTATACAGTAGCTCCCTAAAAAATTGAACAAGAGTAGCAACTAAAGCATACTGCATATTAAATCAAGCACTTAAGGCAATCAAAGTGTATTTCTGTGTGATTGAAAGCTAAGGGCCAGAGCTTCCGATTTCTTATGCTCATTAACTTTTAAAGATCAACTTGGACCATTTAACATGTTTCTGGCATCCAAACTAGAATACGCTATTTAGAGTAACTAACTCTAAAGCTCTTTGTAATCCAATCAACAAACTGGTACAGAAAGCATGCCCAAAAAGGGATTTAAGTACATTGTTTTGAAGTTGTTGATCTTCAGCGATGAATTGGAAACACTAAACAATTAAAATATATAATAAGAAAAATACATAACTAAGATGACACAACTAAGAGCTGAGAAATTGCACCTGTGATACGAGAGTGTTGCACCTCACCAATGCTACTTCGGTTAAGTACTGTCAGATCCACTGTTACACATGTGCGGTCAACTTGGTCTTTAGAGTCAACACCATTTGTTGCAGGCTTCTCCTGCACTTCTTCAGTTTCTAGTGCTGCTTTAGCCTGCTCAACCAAACAGCGCAATTCGTACAGCAATTCTGCCCTGCCCTCGCGAAGAGTAACAGTGTTATGGTAGACTGCCAAGATAAGGTCCTTCTCTAAGATCAATTGATACAGATGTGCATCACGACTAAAAATTGTAAGCTCGTCGTGTGAGAACATCTGCAACAAGCATACTTCAGTACACAGCTGAAATGAAAATTTTCCAACATATATAAATACTATAACTTGTGCACTAAAAAAATAAGCTTCACCTTGTGAGGATTACCAAATTTAAGTGCTCCATCAGGATCAAACATTATCTTCAAAGCTGTTGCAATTTTGGATAAACACCAGGACTTGCTATCAACCTTAGAGAACTCCTTAAAATCCCCATCAAACATTTTATGCAAGAACATAAGATGTCTTTTTTCACGTAAATCGGTAGCATACAGCTTTGAAGTCTTCTTAATAATATGTTCATTAAGCTGGATAAAAGTGAGCATTGCTTAATCACTCAACGAAACATGAAAAGACAAACAAATTTAGAAGATGAATAAGACAAATCTAGATTCTCAAATATAGTTATGATAAAAGTGTCTCGACGAAAACCTTTCACCACTGGCAATAAGTGTTATGAGTGCACAAGACAGGGCAATTGCATGAAAAGATCGGGATAAAACAGAAAACATTGCATATCAAAGAGCAGAAGGACAAGAACGAAGCTCACCATCTCTTGTGTGACATTAATTTTGTAACGATTTAAGACCATATTCAATCCTAGGCTCATGGGAAGCCGGTCGTCCTTAGTAATCTTAGACTGTTCTTGAGGCACTAAAGTATGCATGAGATTCTGCAGACCCCACATCACCTCCTTCACGGCATCGTCAAACAGACAATTCAGCCCCTGAAAAAGAAAATAGTAATATGTACTGTGCGCACAAGTATAAACAACTAGGGAGCTTAGACCTAAAGCCCTAATTAGACAGTTATACAAACCATTCTTTTTTCTATTATGTCTTTATATCCACGGCTTCCAACAACTAGTGTCTCGTCCCAGCCGCAGTGCGTCCCAAGCATCTTGACTAGGCTGACATCTATTGTCTGGGCAGTAAGGTTGAAGACATTGGGCTTGTCCTCGAATGCTCGGAATTCATGGAGCCAGACAATCTGAGGAACAAGGGCAAGCATGTTTAGAATAGAAAAGGAAACAAAGCTCATCAACTAGCCATATTATGAAATGTGTGTTTCAGCTGTGTCATGAGGTGGGGTAACTCAGTAGGAACTGCCTCAGCCACAAATATGTAGCCTTGCTCAAGTCTTTGTTTATTCCAGATTATTCAGCGGAACTATTAAACCTGTTCATGCACTGTACTCCCTCCATCACCGAAAAAGTGTACTTCTAGGTTTCAAAATTTGATGAACTTTATAGGAAAAAGATAAGTGTACTTCTAGGTTTCATAATTTGAACAACTCTACAGGCAAAAGCAGTAGCTTTTATGACACTAAATTAGTATAACTAGATCCTTCTCGAAATGTGGTTTCATAATATACCAACTTGCCGACATATGTAGATACTTTTTTTTATAAAGCTGGTCAAATTTGAAAAGTTTGACAAAGTTAGAAGTACACTTCTTCATGGAGAGAGGGAGTAGTTCTTACTGCTTACTAGTATTCCTTTTAAATACCGGGGTGGCAATCACGGCAGTAGTATCATGTCAGTCCTCAAAATAAGTTTTCAGTTGAGCATGCGCAGCAACAGCATGGCAACATATTCCTAAATAATTCATAGAATTTTTGTTACGAGTGAATTTAGTGAACCTAGAAAGTTCCACAATCCCCAACAGCATGTTACACGTATAGGCTGCGTTTTCTTATTGTTTTGTCACTTAGAAGTAACAGGTACTGAATGTAATAAAAGCCCCACCCCCACCCCCAAAGGTAAGTAACGAAGAGGAAAATGGTAGCTTCACTAACATTCTTGTGCCAGTAGTTACCCACGAAGAATGCCCAGATGTGCTGCAGAGAAACAGAATAAATTAATTGGATGATGTTAAAGGAGCATCTGCACCGAAGAAAGAACGAATCAAGTAGTACCTCAATACTTTTCTTGAGATATTTCTCATCAAAAGAGAAAATTGCGAAGCCAGAGGGTGTCTCGAATAGCAGCTTGACTGTGCCGGGAATTTTGTAATACTTTCCTGTGAATAAATCAAGCAAACACGAATCAAACAAAGTAACAAACAGAACTAAGCGTACAGCCAAGCGGCGGGTGTGAGGCTGTGGGCGGCTTTGAGTTCAACGGAGGTGGACGGGTGGTAATAGGGGTCTCGGGGCTGCGAGGAAGCGGCGGCCATATCAACCGCAGACGCAGGCCGTGAGAGAGATCAGGAAATCGCCTCGCCGGAACTCACCCGGCCACAGATCTAGGTTTCACTTCTTACCGTCACGATTCCAGATTTTCTCGTTGCTGGGAGAGACGGGGAGGAGATTGAGGCTACTAACCTATGCCGGTAGGCGTAGGAACCATCGTCCGCTCGCTCTTGTAGATGTAGCCGAGAAGGGGGGGATTTCGCCGGCAACTGGGGATGAATTTTTTTTTTTTGAGAAACGGCAACTGGGGATGAATGGAAGGGAGATAGAAGGGCGAACCCTTTTTCTTGTGAGTCTGTGGTAGTCGATGGAGAACGGGCCGTGCTAGTCGCGGCCTCGCGGGCCGGCCCGTGATGTACTGGCCTGGCCCGGCCCTGCACATGCGGGATGTCGAAGCGCAGAGGTTTTCGTTAATGCTGCCACATTATCTAATCTCTCCTATCTATAACTTTTTTTCTTGAACAATTTCTATTATGCAGAGCAAGCTCACCTAATTAAAAACCTTCGAGTCCTCTTCCATAAAGAAGGAGAAATAGAAGAAAAAGAGTGCGTCTCGAAAATTCCCGGCCAAATCACATAGTATGGTTTACATACATCAAGGTGTCAATGAGCGTAGCTATGCTCAGATCATGGCCTTTCGCGAGACGGCGGACTTGTGTGGTCTTCTAGACCTTGGCTTCACCGATATAAGCTAGACTTTTGAGAAGAAGGTGGCGGGTGGCTCATACTGCCGGGCCAGACTCGACAGAGCCCTTGCATCTACTGATTGGTGTGCTAGATATCCATTAGCTGAGGTGCATCATTTGGCCTCGGCTGCAACATCAAATCATATCCCCATAGTCCTCAACCTGGAACCAAAGCCCGAGGCGGAACGTCTTCCGCGACGCCTGTTCAGGTATGAGACCATGTGGGAAACCCATGCTGCCCTTAGTCCTCTTGTTGAGCAGGTATGGACTACGGGAGAGAAATGCTCTTCCATGCATGAGGTGCAGGAGAGGCTTTCATCGCTATCTGAATCTCTTACATCGTGGGGGTCGACCACTTTTGGCCATTTCCAAAAGGAAATTAAACGGTTGAAGAGGGATTTGGAAATACTCAGGGCAGCTCCCCTTCGGGTAGGCCCGTCCTATGAGGAACTCAAGGTAGTGGATCGGTTAGTCGAGTTACATCACCGGGAAGAACTTATGTGGAGACAACGGTCTCGTCTTCAGTGGTTGTCGGAAGGCGACAAGAACACGCATTTCTTTCATCAAAGAGCTAGTCGTCGTAAGAAGAAGAACAAGATAGTACGTCTTACACTGCCAGATGGCACAGTCTCCGAACTACCGGCAAAAATGCAACATATGACCAGATCATTCTATGATGATCTATACCGTTATACTTTTGAGGGCACGCAAGGCATGGAGGAGGTTTTAGCTGCGGTTCCAGCCTCAGTAACGGCTGAGATGAATGCGAAGCTGGTTGCTCCTTTTGAAGAGGAAGGAGGTCAAAACGGCGCTTTACCAAATGTTCCCAACAAAAGCACCGGGCCCTGATGGGTTCCCGGCTCATTTTTTCCAGAGGAATTGGGAATTTTGTGGAGAAGAGGTGACAAATTCTGTATTAAGGGTTCTTCGTGGAGAGGAAAGCCCGGAAGGTATAAATAAAACCTTCATAATTCCAATACCTAAAGTGGCCCAACCAGAAGATCTTGGTAAATTCCGTCCAATAAGCTTATGCAATGTTATACACAAGATCGCCTCCAAGGTTCTAGACAATATGTTGAAGATCATACTGCCAGACATAATATCAGAGGAGCAATCCGCTTTTGTTCCGGGCAGGTGATACGTCCCAAACGTATCTATAATTTTTGATGCTCCATGCTTATTTTATTACAATTCTTATATGTTTTATGTGCACTTTTCCACATTTTTTAGCAATTTCTGGGACTAACCTATTAACGCAGTGTTGTAGTGCCAGTTCCTGTTTTCTGCTGTTTTTGTGTTTCAGAAAAGTTGTACATGAAAGTTTCTCGGAATTGGACGAAACAAAAGCCCAAAGTCTTATTTTTCCGGGACGAGGACGGAGCTAGAAGGACACGCGCAGGAGAGCTGCCACATGGCAGTAAAAAGGGCAGGCGCGGCCCCACCCTTGGCCGCGCCTGGCCCATGTACTGGCGCCTCGTCGCCTCGTTTGCTCCGCCATTCCGCCTATTTATTCCTTGTATCGGGAAAACCCCAGGGACGAGAGCCTCCATCCACGAAAAGTTCCGACGCCGCCGTCAACCGAAACCCTAGTTCGGGAGGGTTCTGCAGGCCATCTCGGCACCCTGCCAGAGAGGGAAATCACCGCCGGAGGCCTCTACATCGCCATGTCTTCATCCGAGGTAATGCGTGAGTAGTCCTCCACGGGACCATGGGTCCATAGCAGTAGCTAGATGGTTGTCCTCTCCTTCTTGTGCTTCATGTATAGATCTTGTGAGCTGCCTAACATGATCAAGAACATCTATTTGTAATTGCTACATGTTGGTTTGATGAGGATTCGATTTATAAAGAGATTGATTTGGTTGAGATTATGTATTATGTTATTATGATCTTGCATGCTCTCCGTTTCTAGTAGATGCTCTGGCCAAGTAGATGCTAGCGACTCCAAGAGGGAGTATTTATGCTCGATAGTGGGTTCATGCCTCTATTTAACCATGGGAAGTGACCTTGTTCTCTACGGTTGTAGATGTGTTGTTGCTAATAGGGAGAAAACAGCGGTTCTCTATTCAAGGGTAGTTTCATCGTTTACTTTACACACATTGCTTAAAGCGATAGTCCGTTGCTTGCAACTTAATACTGGAGGGTGTCGCGGATGCAATCCTGAAGGTGGATTATTAGTCATGCAGTTGGATTACGGTCTATGTATATTGTTGTAATGCCCGCATACTTTCATACCATGAATTCTGCACCAACCATTAGCGTAGAATCTCTGTTTGTCAATTGTCAATCTGTAATTTGTTTACCCAACATATTTATTTTATTGGGGAGGCGCCTCTAGTGAACTGTGGACCCCGGTCCTTCTTCTTTTAATTGCAGTCTTCTACACAATTTTCCTGTTGTGTTCTCTGCAAACAATTCTTTTTCCGCACGGTTCGTTTAATCCTTTGTTTTCAGCAAAACCAGTGAGCTTGACAACCTCGCTGAAAGTTGGGGACAAAGTACTTGGTTGTTTGTGTGCAGGTTTCCACGTTGCTGCTGACGCCGGCAGTGCGCCCTGCCACGACTTGGTTCGCAGCACCTCGGGAGAGAACGTTTTTCTCCTACTGGTCGATAAACCTTTGTTTCTTACTGAGGAAAAACTTCCTGCTGTGCGCATCATGCTCATGCTTCCAAAATTACAACAACGAAGAATTGACCAAGGCAAGCAGCGGCTTACACATAGCTACGCCGTAGAAGGTAGATCACGATCGCTGTTTATAAAGCCATAACTAATCTAGTTATGCCCTGAACGGGCAAATATCATTGCCTAACTGTCATTTTCTCGGCAAATTGATGCAAGCCGATGCACGCCACCTATTAATCTAGTTATACCCTGATTGAGCAAGTGCGCTTTGCCGCGTGTGGTAGGTCTAGTGCGCATACATTTCATGCAGGTTATTAAGTTCCATCAACAACTATATAGTACACTTAGATTTAATGTTAGAATTTTTAAAAGTTACAACACAAGTCATTTGTGTTAGCTAATAGGGAAGGAAACTGATCTAAGTATTCTTATATCAACAATTTTCACCACGAAGAGAGCCTTCGAAATAGTTTTGGTGTTCTACAATGCCTTCAACATATAATGATTAACCACTCTATCTTTGCAACATTGTAAATAATTCATCATAAAATGGCAACGAAATTCACACAAACACACTATAATCTAGACAAAAACTTTGTTTGCATTGATCAGGAAGAATTTCTTTTTGCAAGGATCTTAAGTTAGAGAGCATAAAAAAATTATATTAAAGAATCATATCTATCTGAACTATATTACCTCCTCTTGGCTCCTTTATTCGTGCTTTATCCATAGAGGTTCCTATACATATGAAAGACAAAAAAGTGATAAAATTCTAATAAAATTACTAGTTATGCAAATCTCCCATAAAAATGAAGCAATACTTGTAATCATGCATTTAGGACATAGTCAAAGCTAGATAGAGAACGCAATAAGACAAAAAGTATATGTTTATGCAGTGAAAAACATCACTTTTTTTTGGACTCATCACCAAACCTTCGACCATAGGAGGGGTGTGCCGCCTCGCCTGTTCTTTGGGGTATGGTGTCTTGGGTATTCAAAACCTTCATTTTCTCAATGACACTCTTCATATGAAGTATGTGTGTATGTTCCATACACTGACGAATAAAACATGGACGTGTGACAAATTACCTTCCTCGGCTAATGCCAGAGCCATCTTTTAAGCTTCAATTAAGCCCGTGCTTGAGAATGGTGAATCATGTCTCTTTACGAAAGCTAGGTGGATTAACGATCAAAGTGTGAAGATGATTGCTCACATCTACGTACTTGTATGACGGCTTAGAGGCTGGCTTCACACTCGTGGGTCCATGACCTCTCGATGGGATTGTTGGTCCACACTTTTTTTTGACCAAAGGGAATATATTAATATCCCGAAGATAACAATTACATCCAATATTTGCAATAACGAAATCTCCTAAACACATTACAGATGCACACAACCCTACTACAAAAAAATAAGAAGAAAAACAAAATATCCTGCTACGGCGATCAAAATCTTATAGCTGCAACACAAACCGCTGCCAAGACAACACCCGGAGTACGCACTACCAAAACAATGCTCTCCACAAGGCCATCGCTAGAAACAACCAATTAAGATCATACCTTGGATTTTCACCCTCGAGCAAGGCCGCCTCTCAAAACAATGCCATTAGCAAGGTTATTGCCTCCTTCGGTCTATGTACCTGAAGCTGGCCTAGGGGGCCTCCTTCGCCCACTTTCGCGATGTGTGGTCGGCCCGTATTCCTCTCAAAACCAGAATTTTCTCCTGGCAGCTTGTGCTTGACAAGCTCCCCACGGCCATCAATATTGCGACTAGGCAGGGCCCTGGCAATGGATGTTTCAAGCTTTGCGGTAGACCGGAAGATGCGGCGCATATTTTTTTCTCCTGCTCTACGGCGGTCTTTGCTTGGAGTGTGGCCCGTCAGCTGCTGGGTTGCAGCTGGTGTCCCGCTAATTTTGCCCAGCTTTTCACCATCATCTCTAGTCTGTCGGGTAGATTTAGACGATGTGTGTGGTTGCTTTTCATTGCTCAATCCTGGGCACTTTGGCTGTTTAGAAACAAGATGACTATTGAGTCCAAGTTCATGAAACATCATCTTTAAAACTATGCTGTTTCTTCAGATGTGGACGCCGCCGGCAAGACCCCTGGACCGTCCCTGGATCGAGCACACGGTCGCCGAGATCAAGCTGCTTCACGACGCAACCAACCCAGCAAGGCCTGACAATGATGCGTGATCTATCCGCCGGCTTTCTTCTGTCCCTAGTCTAGCCTTGCTGTTATGTCTTCTTAGTCTCGCTCGCTGTCTTGTTTTACTTGGCCGAAGCTGTTGTGCCGCAGCATGTACTTATGCATCCTTGTTGAACCTGAGGGCTTTATTAATTTAAAGTCGGGCAGTCCCTGTCTTTTATCTAAAAAAAAGCAAGGTTATTGCCATGCACAATCAATTACGGCCATTGTCGGTCCACACTACGGTCCAATACCTATAGCTTTGGAACGCTGTTTTCCAATGTTCAGTTGGTGGACGATAATGATGACTCTTTTGATTGGATTTGGAATGATTTCAAAGAGTTCTCGGCCGAGTCGGACTACATGGCCTTCTTTGAGGGGCACACGCTTTGGCCATGACATGTATCAATCTGGAAATGCAAAGCACCCCTCAAATTCAATCTCTTTACCTCGAAAGTGGCGTGGAACAAGGGTTGCGCATTTGAGAGGATACTTTTGCATGGCTTAACCACCGATGATTCTGGCACTTTCTCGCTTGCAAGATTTCGAGAGAATTCATCATCATCTTCTTCAATCTACCTTCTACGGGAGCATTGGTTTGAAGTGTTGAGGGGCTTGGGACATCATTCTCTAGCTCCTACATTGGTAGATTATCTTCTCGAGTGGTGGCCGAGAGCGATTGACACTTAGTCGGTCAAGCTGCAACCTCAAGTGTGACACCTATTCCTTTTGGTTCTTAGGCCGATTTGGATTGAGCGGAACAATAGGATCCTCAAGAACAAGTTGAAGAGGGAAGCGCTTTTTCTTGATGCCATGGCGGGGTAGGTGGATAGGTGGAAATTAGTGGGATCATTGTGAGGTGTACACTTTCTTGTTTGGAGGGCTTTGGCCTTGCCTGCATTATTTGTGGATCTTTATATTGATTCTCCCCTTATCTATAATAAAAATGCATGCATTTTTGCATGTTCCTAAAAACCAACGACCATGGAGTGGGTCACGAGAAGTGAAATTAGTGTGAAGAAACAAATACGACAGCTAACTAATTGACGAAGTGGAATGAAAGTAGGGAAATGGACAAAATAGGTAGTACCTTCGTTCGAATGAATAATACTTATATATTTCAAAGGTCAAAAAATGCGTAAAATTTGACTATTTTTTAAAATATTAATACATACAATCCAAAAATAACACTTAGATACATCATGACATGAAAGTTAAACACGATCGAACGATTGGATGTTGTTTTATTCAACTGAAGTAAAGCTGTCACGAGAAGGTAAAATGAGAGCAATGAAACAACAAATACGGCGATCAGCTGAATGTCGAAGCGGAAGGAAATGGACAAAATAGATAGATGATAAAAGGATCGAGATAGTGGGCGAGACGAGATGCAGTCGGCAGGCAGCTAGTTGTTGGTGGGCGTGACGAGCTTCTCGATTTCCTGCAGCGCCTGGATAGCGGCCTTGATGTAGAAGGCGAGCGGCGCGGATATGGCGGCGAGCGGGTCGGCCGCGATCTCCTGCTTGACATCGTCGTCGGCGGAGGGCAGCGGCGCGGTGGGGTCCTTCTCGAACTGCTTGGCCTGCTCGAGGTAGGTGTCCATTCGCGGCGTGGCGAAGAGGCGGACGGCGTCCATGTCGCCGCCCCTGGCTGCGTATCGCTGTCGCCCGTGCGACGTCTCGGAGGCGAGCGCGTATGGCCTCCCCTCGGCCTCGTAGAGCTCCTGCGACTCCATGAGCCCGAGCAGCTGCAGCAGCTCGGCGCGGAGCATGCCCACCAGCTTCTGCCCGTCGTCCAGCACGATGTCCTCCAGCGCGTTCTGCGCGTCCGCCAGCTTGTACCGCGCCTCGTCCAGGTTCTGCGCGTCCGCCAGCACCCTTGCCTCGCCGATGGCCCCGGCGTGCTGCCGCCGCGCCATCTCCGCCAGCACCGCCCGGGCCTTGCTGCTGGTGGGTGCCTCGGACGGGTTGGCGGTGCGGTTGATGAGAATGTCCTGCGGGGTCTGGTTCTGGAGGCCATGCTGCGCGGTGTAGCTGTGCTGGGCCTCGGCCAACGGCGCGTCGTAGTCCGTCGTGTCGGTGCTTTCCAGGAGCGTGAGGTTCACCGCGACCTTGCGCGTCTCTCCGCTGAAGAGGGTGCCGAACTTGATGGTGATGACGCCGGTGTCGCCGTCGGTGGTTTGCGTGTAGTCCGTCCCGGGCGCCACGAACATGGTGTCCAGGTCACGGGGTTCTTCCGTCTTGGGCGTCAGCGTGAGCTGCACGTCCTGCGCCACCACCGTGAGGAGGCCACCCAGCAGTTGCGAGAAGGGCGCGCTCACGTTCCCGCCGTCCGGCACCGAGCTGAACGTGCCGCCGGGGGATTTCCTGGCGACGTTGCTGAGCAGCGCGTGGTCGGCGTCCTTGCCGAAGCCGAACGTGTAGACGCTCACCGTGCCGGGATCGGGTCGCGTGGCGTCGGTGTCGCTGTTCTGCTGTCCGTCGGACATAAGGAAAACGTTGGCGGTGCGGGCTTTGGTGGTGACGCGGCCGGCGATGACGGACAGCGCGGTTTCCATGCCGACCTCGATGTTGGTCCCGCCGCCGGCGACCAGGCCGTCGATGATGGCCTTGAGGTCGGTCTGGGCGGCTTGGGTGATGGAGCGGAGAGGGCAGAGCCTGGTGGCCGAGTTGGTGAAGGAGACGATGGAGAGGCGGTCCACGGGGGTGAGCTTCATGACCACGAAGTGCATCGCTGTCTTCATGCTCTGCAGCTTGGTCCCCTCCATGCTGCCGCTCACGTCAAGCACCGCCACCAGATCCAGCCCTTCCCTCACGGCCGTGGAGGATGTGGCGTTCAGCTCCACCACCGCCGTCACGGCGTCCGCCGTCAGCGCCACGTCGTCCTTGCTGTAGGTCGGCGTTTTGATCGTCACAAGCCCCTTGGTGCTCCCTGCATGAAATCAAATTCAATTCCTACATCCATGTAGTCCATACAAGAATTTATCGATCTAAAGCTAACGACGTCGACCAGTGTACCTGCATTGGAAGCGGGAGGCTTCTCATCGTCGTTGAACGCCATGGAATAGCTAGAGATCAATCGGTCGACACAGAGAGGAAAAGAGCAAAAGCTAGCTAGAGCAGACCACACACTTATATAGCTCCTGCCTGATCTATGTTAGATGTGCATGCATACCTTCCTATATATATATACACAAATAACTACTAGCAGGAGGCTTCCCGGCATGGAACGATCCATGGATGCATCTTCTTCTTAATTATTCAGAAAAACCCTCTTCTTTATAATCAACGCCTCTGGAGACTTCGCAATTGCTCTTTAATTGTGTGTTTGTGGCACTCCATACCTTCCTCTTTTGCTCCATCTCGTATGGTACATGCATATGTGGACTGTGAAAATGATTTCGTGTGGTAATCCACCAACTATTTGAATTTGCACATAACACTTCGGTAGATTATTGAAAAAATGACCAATCAAAATATACTTTACTAGGTTGTAGCAAAACTATATTGTGTTGGGACAAGAAGCGCATTTCCTCACAAATTATGGTTTTTGCCGGAACCGAGAATAAAATTAGATGCCAGTCAAGTCCTGGATGCGTTGAATTGTCTAGTGACTCATGCTGGTCGAGGAGCTATACATGGCTTGAAATTGAGAATTTTCTAGAGACACAGGTTATAATTGAGAAAAAATGCCTAGACACAGTTGGATTAACACTAGTAGAAAAGAGGGCTTTGTTTTTTTTTTTGCTTCAAAGAGATTTAGCACCGGATTTGGCATGAACCAGTGCTAAAGGGGGTCATTAGCACCGGTTCGTGCGGTCAGGGGATCCGCCGTGGTTTAGCGTCGGTTCGTGCGGGACCTTTAGCACCGATTCGTGCCACGAACCGGTGCTAAAGGGTTGGCGTCGGCCGTGAACCCTCTAGCACCGGTTCGTGTTACGAACCGGTCATACCTCCATCCTCCCCGTGGATCGCCTTTTTAACTCTGTAAAATAGAAAAGAAAATGATAGAAAATTAAAAAAAATATAATCTTTTGAGATTCCCGTATGTTACGCAACCTACTATTAGGAAAAATTAACAAATTTGATTTTCGATTTTTTTGCATAAAAAGTTTAGAAAAAGGTAAAATGGCATTAACTTTTGCCTACGATATCGGAGAAAAGCGTATAATATATCGAAATGATTGTGGGAAAAAGTTACATCCGAATTCACCGGGGTTTACCCGGTTAGCTAATTTTTAGATTCACAAAATTCCAAATTAAAATATGAAAGCAGGAAGATTTTAGTTTTTTGCTAGAAATTTAGGATTTAATTTTTTTTATTTTTTTAAATTAAAATTAATAATTGCATCCTGCATAAAGATTACTATTACTTTTAGAAGATTATAAGATTTTCAAATTTTCAGGTTTTAGGTTTGACATTTTTTAAAAAAAAGTAAAAATTGAAAATAATTAAAAATAATACAAATTATAAAGCTAATATTTATTTATTTATTCAAGACTATTATTACATCATTACTTTTGTTTATTAAAAGAATTATTTGAAATTCAAACAATAAATAAATATGACATCGACCAACATGTTAGTGGGATTGATATTATACTAGTATCGCGCGAAGCACTTAGGTGCGGGACGGGAAGGAACTTGGAAGTTAATCTTGCTAGTGCTAGAGTAGTGGAAGGATGGGTGACCGAGCGAGAAGTTTGAGCACGATTAAGTAATTTGACTAGAGATAATTACAGTTAGAGACTAAACTTGTGAAATAACTAAAATATTAGAAATTCTAAAAAAAAGAAAAAAAAGAGGGAGTGGAAAATAATTTGATTTTTTTTACGGTAGCGGGGTTCTACCGCGGCAGCGTTTTGGGGCGTTTTCCTGCCGCGGCAGACCTTTATACGAACCGGTGCTAAAGGTCCTCTCGCTCGGACGCTCAGCAGCCGCCACGTGGTGCCCCTTTAGCACCGGTTCGTAACTGAACCGGTGCTAAAGGGGGGAGCGGGCTTTAGCACCGGATACTTAACACCTGTTAGCCATCCGGTGTATATGACTCTTACCAACCGGTGCTAAAGTCCCGTTTTCCACTAGTGTGACCTCACGATTCCTGCTACCGCGGGAATTGCCACATGGTTTGCAACTGAGATTTGGATGACAATCAGCCGAATAAGAATCAAGTTAAATTTCGCTCGACTAAGCACTAGTCATTCCAACAAATTAATACCTAGAACGTTTTTTTGTTAAACTATATAATAGTTCAATTGCACACTCGTGAGAGAGACATATTGGTGCTTTTAATTTGGTCAATCGTCTAACTCGTGACTCCACTTTTAAGATTAGTCACAATGAGAAGTATCATATACTAGTATCATGTACATTATACTAGTTTGTGATACCACCTCCACATAGTATCATAATATGGTACATACTTATATCATATTTAATGTTTTGTAGAATCTTAATGCAAATATGTGTACATGATGTATTTGTCATGAAGTTTTCTAGGTTTATGTGTCATGATACGATACCATATTATGATACTACTTTCATCTCTCACCTCGTTAATTGATGTGACACATCAGATTTTGTCAATATGACATGCATGATACTTCTATTGGGGCTAGTCTAAGTACACGTAGTACACATTGTTCTAGAGTGCTCACAAGCATGTTGTTGTGTGTATACGTCTGCTTGCCTTGCGCAGTTGTTAAAAAACAAATATCAATTATTATCACCAAATAAGTTTTAAAAACGAGTACTATTATGTGGTCAAAAATCGTAGCTAACTGCACACTTTTAACAATTGCTAGAACAGAGGGCACGTCCATGCTTGGAAACCTATTAAGGGTTGTTCATTAAGTCAATCTAAGAATGGAGGCATCATGCTTGTTTTGAGGATCTATTAGGCCAAGTTTGGTCTCTTCCTCCCTCCATATCCATTCGTGGTGGCCGGTTCAGTGAACCTCTCGTGTTGGCCAGTTCGAGTGATGTGGTCATGGCATGCTTGGTTCTGGTGTAAACCGAACGAGGAGGTGTTGAATATGTGGTATATTGATCGTTAAAAATAAGTATGTGGTATATTGCCACGTTGCATCAGAGTCATTGGCCGGTTGCTGGTACAATGGGTGATGAAAGGGTCCACACCTTCAAGATTATGTGTCATGCTATACTCTAGAAATTTGCTTTGTTTTTAGCTCAGTGTCACACGGTTTTTGCGCCGTGGTTTCTATCCTATTCCTAACCAGTTCTTCTGCCCCAAAGTACATCTATCTCTATCTCTACTATATATCTCTATCTTTATCTCTATCTCTATTTTATATAAAAAGGAGGAACTAGTTCTGTTTCCTTCGGTTGAAGCCTTCGTCCTACATAATTTTTATCTGACCATTTTACCCTCCCACTGCACCATCAAATAATGCATCAAGCAATTACCGCATCATAAATGTTGTCGGCCATGAATTTCAGGAAATAAGAACTACATGAATACAATCACCATAATTTCAGGAATTACACACCATTACACGCCATCAGGGAAACATGAATTACAAGTAAGGAAATTATATTACGGGAAAGGTAAACTCTGATCATGCAATTTCTCCAAAAAGTTAGGAATATCAGAGATTAATTGCGCGGATATTAGCGGGGAAGGTTTAGAACGTAACTGCGGAATGAAATCTCTTCCTTCTCTACTTCTTTTCAGCTTCATTGGGGTCGTGTGTTTTCGGCGGCAGCTTCAGGGACGATGGCAGCTTCGGCGGGAGCCGGCCAAGGAACCGCCGCGGCGAGGCCATGTCGTTCCCGACGCGGGCCTCTCCATTCCCAGTCTATCATGCGTCAGTGCGTCGATTCCCTTTGCTGATTAGGTCGCGAGAGGACGGCGCATGCCTACATGTGGCCGGGCTGGAGTTGGCGGGGGATGCCAAGGGGTGGTGTTGGTGGCCGCTCTCGTGCGTTCTACAGCGAGCGACGAGGACGGAATACCGCGGTGGCACGCTCCGAGATGGCACGAGCAAGCAGCCGACCGACCAATGATCGTTCGTATTTTCTTCGTCCAAGGTAATTGCTCTAAATCCACTCTGGCGGAGCTCATGTCATCACTGCCGAGACCGTCGTGACTCGCTGGACAGCGGCAGTGAGCATCCATTCTGATTTTCCACAGAACCAAAATGCTTTATTGGTTCAGAATTTGTCTAGGAACAAAAGCAAATTCTAAAAGGCCCTGGGAAGCAAGAAGGTGATGCGCAGATCCATTTTTCTGCACTTCTCTGTCTACATCTTTGTGTCAATTGGTCTGGTCCTATATAGTGAAATTAGCATTCGGTAGCACGGACGTTAGATCAGTTCAGAAATCACCCCATTAATTTGGTTTGGTGCTTCATCGTGTAATGCTAATATGAAAATAAATTCAGTCGGCAGATTCGACTCGCGGGTCGATTACTGAAGATTGTCAAAACCAAGTTGTGATAATCTTGGCTATTGTACAGATGTATGTATATGTAATTCTTCATTGCCTTTCACACATTAGATGTAGAGATTTAGTATATCTCCTCTCAGTTCAATCTTTATCCTAATGCATTATGTACCCTCACTAGGAATCAATCAAGAAACCGAGGGGCTTAATACAATGACATCCAATCAAGAGGGGTAGATAATGGTGGAGGCCGTGGCACATCGGTTGTGATCGCGTTGTCCTTCCCAAGCCGGCAACTCGTGGAGAAACGGAGTGTGAAATGGTATAGTCGTCGGCGTCCAACCGCTCAGGTGATATGCAATATCTAGCTGACATATGCAATACCTAGCCGACAAACCTAAGGTGGTAAAAATGGCACTTTCATTTTGGTTAGATGTAACTTGCAACAAACCTATGAGGAAACAATACCTAAAAAAAAAACCTACGAGGAAACAAATGGCACTTTCATTTTGGTTAGATATATATCCCGCGAGCGGTTGCTGGCTCCAAGGGCGGGAGGCCGTCCGCTGGCACGAGGCTGCAGCGTGGGAGTCCACCGGCGGGAGGCTGCTAGCGCAAGCGCGAGACTCCGTCAGTGCGAGGCTAAGATCGATCAGTCGGGGATCCGATGGCGCGTTTTTGAAATAGGAAGGGTGGAAATAAAAAAATGTTTTCAACTACACTTCCGACACCTAAATGACAGAGGGGTAGTATTGTTTAGTTAATTGTTATGAAAAATTCTGCAGAAACTCTCAGGTATTTTAAATCTGTTGATGTTACAAGAAATTTGTCCAATGCAACATAGTTAATGCGGTTCTTTTTTCCCCACTTTTATTAATGATGTACTAAGGTGGAGCAGTGCAAATTTGACTGCATACTTCCTACTGTTTTGCCCATGGACTAAACCTAAGTAAATTTGGTTAGTACATCACAAAATTTGACATCACTATGCGATGTTGTATCAGGTTACGTGAGATGGCAGACTTTTGAAGCGATGACAATGCTAAACCAAAGGAAAATGAAGGGGGTGGAGATAACAATGCTAAATCAAGGGCAAATGAAGGAGGTGGAGTGGAAGAAGAGGCCGCAAGACCTGACATCTAAGAAGGAGAGAGTCGATATTCATCCATATATGAACGGAACCATATTACTCCCTCCGTCCCAGTTCGCAAGGCAAAGTTCCAAAAAATATTTGTCCCAAAATGCCTCACCTCCTAGGCACATTTGCATTTAATGTAGAAGTAAAACTGATTCATTATTGCATGCAAAAGACTCCTCCTTTCGTATCCCACCGTGTAAAACGAGGGTCATTAGTACTTTGCATGCACCATGTGTAGTTAAAGGGTAGAAAATAAATTTCTTTTTAATTTCCTAATTAATTGCAGCGCCGATGTTAATGTTTTTACGTGGAAATTTAGAGCCAACGAGAATTCACCTTGGGCCAAGATATTTGAAAACTTTGCATTGCGAACTCGGACGGAGGGAGTACTTATGTTCCGCACACATTTATGACGGTGGGTAATTTTTTTATTATCCCGTGGCAACGCACGGGCATTTATGCTAGTTCATATAAAAGTACACAGCCTCAATTCCGTATTTTTACTTTTTCTTAACCGGAGACAACCTGCAAATTAAACTAATCCTTTTTTAGCTTGTATTCTGTTTAAATCTGTGACAAGTATTTAGGACAGGAGGGAGAACAACATTTACATAAAATCACTGAGTATATCTATATGCCTCTGACTACCGACAAGCTCTCATCATATGTGGCGCGACAGCTAGCGCAAGTTATATTTTACTACAGGTGATCGACATCAACTAGTTTTTATCGTGATCAAATAATAGATTGACAGTATGCAATATGCAATTCGATTTGAAATATGTGAAGAATTAAAATACAACACCGCTGAGTCTTTCTTAGCGTCTTAATTAATCAACATCAGGGCTGGCATCGTGTGCGTGCGGGCATGATATGGACACCGGATAGAGACATGCTGCCGAGTAGAGCTGGCCGGATACATATCGCCCGGTCATGAAAGCATTGACTTACGTTATTTCATGAAAAACATTAGGACACAGGAGAGGCAAGCAATATCTAACACGCACCTCTCGGGTCGGTCGCTTGCTAGGGCGACTCCGGAGCACCGCCAAAAAAAAACCTAGCTAGCCAACCCGCACAAGCCCCCATCCCCTGTCCGCCGCCGCTAGTGGCTGTGGCGGAGCCCATCCATCAAAGGAGGAGGGTGGTAGAGGCTCTATCCGGTGGCACGTCTGCGGTTGCGGAGTTCGGCATGTGCGTTACGACGACGACACTGGGTACTGCAGCAACCAGGCACGATTGCGGGGGTCTGGAGGCGGAGCTCGGGTGCGGGGCACCACGTTCGGCGGCGGCCGGCACGCGCGGGCTTGATATGGACAAAGGCGGGGCCGATCTAGGCCGAGCCGTCTCTCGCCTAACCTAGCCTCGTCTCGCTGCCTAGTTTTTTGAGAGGCGATGCGAGCCTCCCAACGCTACCCCTCTAGGGCCGGAGGTGGATGTAGTTGTTTCTCTAGTGGCGACATCGGTCCTGCTCTGCCTGGTCTTGACCACCTCGTTCTCAGATCTGGCGAGCTAGGGTGTTGCTGCGGTGGTGGATAACGTCCTCCTTCACCGGTGAATAAGTGTTCGAGATAGTGCCCTTGAGGCAAATAATAAAGAGAGTTTATTATAATAGTTGATAATAAGTTCTATGGCATGTTATAGCTGTATCAATCGGAAATATTGGTACACATGTTGTGTGTAAACAAACTAGGGTTCTTAGCAAGCTTTATGTGAACTAGCTTAGTGTGGCCAACCGATGATCGAGGTTTCCCGATCAGGCACATTTATGTCAATTGGTAATGGGGTCATGTCATTGGGTGAATGATACAGTAAACATTCCCAATATAAGTATTGCAAGCACGATCAAGTCACAAAGTTAATAATTGCGATAATTATGAAACCATAGTATTGCATAAACATTCCCAATATAAGTATTGCAACACGATCAAGTCAGAAAGTTAATAATTGCGATAATTATGAAAGCATAGTAACCTAACCCTTAGACCATGAGATCATATTTAATCACTATCACTAGAGGCTGCTTTGAGTCCATAAACCGTCACAACGTAACAAGGTAATCATAAAGGTGTGCGTTGGGTAGTCTGAAGGGATATGTTGAAGCGTATGTATCAAGAGCGGAATTTGTTCATCCGCGTGACAGGAGATACTCTGGGCTCACTCGGTGAGATTATATCCAAGTTGCAACACATGACTAGGTTATAAGGATAGAATCACATATGAACGATATGAATGGCCTTGTCAATAATGAAATCAAACTAAGTATGCTGATATAGATGATCATGTCTCGGACGAGTGCCGTTATTAAAGTAACAAAGGGAATGGGACTCGAAGTTTTGCGGTTCAACGATTTATACATTCGTAGAGTACATGGGGTTCATTATGGTTCTCCAGACCCCCTGGTGATCATTGATCGGAGAGGCATCTCCATCATGTCCGTGTTATTCTCGAACCGTAGGGAAACACACTTAAGGGTTCAAAGAAACTTATGATGGTCTTGGATTCGTTGGAAATACTGGAGAAGAGAGAAGACAGAATTGGAAAGGATTCCGGGAGAATTCGAAGTGCGTTCGGAGTGGTTCGAGAGGTGTCTCTGATCATCGGGAATTAAATAGTATGTATTACGGATGCATGTAAAATGCATGCATGTACTTTGTAGTTTGTTGACACATATTCCCACATATTTGCAACATATATGATATTATATCCATGTTTTATATTGATTTTTAGGGATTTAACAATGTCCCTTTTTTTTGGTTATAACCCTGCAGGATAGGAAAACCATGTTCGTGTATTTTTAGCTTTCGGGGTCCTAAATGAAGTCAAACGAGCTAGAATTTTGGGATGTCAATATTTCATCAAGAAAAGCATCTGGAGCACTTGGACCTCAAGAGAAGGACCAGCAAGGCCAAACGTAGCCATGTGGTACTCCTAGTTGAGGTGGGAGCGCCACCTTGGGTCTTTCCCTCCTCGGCCGTTCGATTTGCTTGATTCTTTGGCCCACGGACTCCGTCCAACCTAAAAACCTCTATATAAAGGATCCCAAGGCTTCCTTGAGGAGAGCGCCGCATAAACACCAAAACATAGCTAAAACCAGCGAAGATTGGAGGGGGAAACTACGCCAGAGCCGCCGCCGGAGGGATCTCTACATTGTCCAACATCTCTACCATCATCACCATGATGAAGAGTAAGTAGTATACCTCTTGGCTATAGGTTTGTGGCAGTAGCTTGATCTATTCTCTCTTGTTCTTCATAGATCGTACTGTATGAACCGCCCAACATTATTATGGTCATATATGTAATTCCTATGTGGTGGATCTTATTGTATGATTTGATATATGAGATTATAACCTATTATGTGTAAGATGTGTTGATAGATGCATGTACCCCGTTCTTAAGTACTTGTTCTGATCCAACTTGTATGCAAGAGCATGTGTGGGGAGAAGTGTGTATTAGATGGAGTAGCATGGTGGTACTGATTGGATAGTGACAACAAATTGAAGATCTATTATGGCATTTACCTTTCTTTTGATGCCTCACTAGGGATAAAGTGAATTCATGTGCTATGATTATCATGTGACAACTTGATAATCTTTTTTTTCAAGGTAGCATATTTTTGATTCAAACATTATGTTAAATTACTTAAGACTATACTCTATTGATTCTTAATTCAAGATTGCTTGGAGTTTTCCCTTTCTTGAGAAGTATAAGAGAGATGTGTTGCATTATCTCTATGTTAGGACGTGATACCCATATGAATGCTTATAAAAGACATGTTGAAGTTCCACCAATATTATGTCTTTGATGAATTGTTTGCGTCCACTACAACCTAAAAGGAGAATAGACAAGTTAACCCATGAACCTGGCCCGATCCAGTTTAAACCATAAGAAACACTTTTCCAACACAACTATCACACTTTACATGTTCTGCCATTTATTATTTCGAAAATAGAAAAAACTTTCTCACTTGCAAGCACACAAACCCAAAAATAGCCACCCTTTCATTGCCTTTATCTTGTTTGCTTAGTTTACTTTACTTTAGTTACATTTATATTTTATATTGCTAATACGAAACCTTGTGCTTGACAACCACATGGTGGAGTTGGAGACACAAGACAAAAAACTTCACTTTGCAGGTTGCTAGAAGAGGAGAAGAAGAAATAACCCCTTACCAATTCCCCAAGAGTTCGATATAAATCCTCGAGTCACCCTTGTGTGGAAAAGACGCTTGATACAACACTGTGCAGCTGGAGTCCCAACGAGTTGGTACACACAGAGTTGTTGCCATCAAGAACTTTTCTGGCACGGTTGTCGGGGAATTGAAGAGCTACATCATAGTGGTTGCATCAAATTCATCTTCATCAAGTTGGAGTGGGCACATCTTCTGGCGTCGTCAACACCAAATTTGTACAAACACGTAAGATTTGGGAGGTTGCACCACTTTGAGCTTTTCCTTCTCCTATAGATTTTCAAAGTAATTTTATTTGTCTTTTTCCTTGTCTTTTTAGTTTTCTAAAACATAAAAGCACATAAAAAATACATTCAACCTTTTTTGCTTGTAAACATGAGAGAAAGAGGTACAGAACTTTGTGACTACATAAACACTCCTAATGACCAATTCATTGCTAGGCCTATCACAATACCTGAAATAACGGTTGAAAACTTTGAAGTAAGTCATGGTATATTAAACATCATAGCTAAAGAACAATTTGGGGTAGGTGCTAGTATTGATGTCTCCATGCACTTGCGTGACTTATGTGAAATTTGTGACATGTAAAAATTTAAAATTTGGAAAATGGCATTGTCAAAATAAAACTATTCCCATTTTCACCTTGACGCAACGCTAAAGAATGGCTATTATCACTACCTACTACTAGTCACGGTGGGCATAAAACCCAAAACCCGAAGCTCGAACCCGAATTACCCGATCCCGGAAAACCCGATTTCTGCATCGGGTGGCAACTTCAGAAACTCGAATAAAATTCAGGAAATTTGGGTTTCTGTCCGTAGTACCCGAACATCCCGATTAGCCCGAAGTAGTTAAGGCCCGGTAGGAAATCTCGTTCCTTTTAGCATGTTAGCGTAGGCCCAGCCCAACATTCCCATGTACAGATGTACTCGCGCACCCTGTCCCAACCTCATCCCCATCCCATTCCCAGCCGCCAAAGCTCCTAGCCGCCATTAGATACTCCGCCACCACCAATCCCAGGAAGCCCGGCAGTTCCATTGGCGGCGTGGCGCGCATGAGTACGTCACCTCCGGTCATCTCCCCTGCTGCATTTGCCCGCCCAACCTGCTGTCCCCTGATGGCCTGATATGGCGGCAGCCCCGACGGCTTTTGGTTGCCAACATCCAACAAGTTGGAGACACCGCCTCGCGTGGCTATCCGTAGCATCTACAAGGCGCCATCTGCAACCAAATGCGTCCCCATGACCTTCCTTCTCCATCTTCTCACTTCCTAGATCGAAGCCCCATCATTCGTGATGTGTATTCCAGGCAAATCGGGATTACCCGAACTCGGACCTGAATTATTGGGTTCTCGAAATGTTGGGTGTCGAAAATTTCAGGAAAATTCCGGGTGTCTATTCTAGAATCCCGAATTTTGGATTACCCGAATTACCCGTCCTGAAATTTCTGGAAATCCCGAATGACCAGAGTGAACTGCTAACATAAATTATTGGGATGACCTCAAAGAAGCTTTTATAAATAAATATTACCCACCTTTTAAAATCCTACAACACAAAAATTATATCCTATCATTCAAGCAAAATGACAATGAACATGTAGCAACATCTTGGGAACAAGTTAAAAACATACTTAGAACTTTCCAATCACATGGAGCAAATGAATGGACAATCCTACACACATTTTACAATGGGTTAAACTATATGTCAAGAAGCATGATAGACTCTCTTGCATGGGCTGATTTTATGAGTAAAACTGTACATGTACCTAAAACCATCCAAGAAAACATGCTACACAACCATAGTCAATGGCATACTGAAAGAGCACCAAACCCATATAGGAAGGTGAGCTCTATTGAATAATTTGATCCTTTATCCAATAAAATGCATGCCATATTTGCCTACATATCAAAACAAAACCTTGATAATGTTCCCCTACAAGAACTAGCTGGAAACAGAAATGAAAATATAGATGTCAACTAGATAATAAATTTTGGTAACAATGGATATGGGAACAACTACAACAACTCTTATGGTAGGCCACCATATGTTTCTAACAAATACACTAGTGGTAATAATAACACCAATGATTTAGAAAATATAATTACATCTTTTATATCAACACAAAAATGAACTAAGTAAAGAATTCATAGCTAAGTTTGAAAGACAAGACGCTTTAAATGAAAAGGTGGACCTTCTAACACAAGAAGTTATGTCTTTTAAAAATCTCATCCAATCCCAAAAGAAACATGAGGAAACTATTAAATATGTGCAAAAGGTAATAGAAAAGTCTTGGGACACCCTTAATATGACGAAAGAAAGAGAAAAAGAAACCACCATGCTAGAATCATCAATGATCACAAATGATAAACAAGTAGAAGAAGTTAAAATGATAAGTAAAACAAAAGAACCTCTACTTGACCTTGATAAATGCAGTTTGTATGAACTTATCAATATCCTACAAAAGTTTTCTAATGACCCATCCATTAATGTTCATCAAGCAGTTTTTGGCTCATATACATAGCAAACTATGTTATCAAAGAAAATATAGAAATATATAACGATTAAGCCATCATACCACCAAAGCTCGGGGAATGCTTGGCTCGCCAAAATATTAACCACTATTGGCAAAGAGATCCATCATGCTATTCTAGATCTAGGATCTAGTGTCTCTGTGTTATCAAAAGAATTATATGATCTACTAGAACTCAAAACCATGGAAAAATATTTTATAAATCTTTTGCTTGCTAATGAATCAACCAAAAATGCTTTAGGAAAAGTAAATGATATTATGGTTGAGTTACATATGAATTTTGTGCATGTTGAATTTTTTTTATCATAGACATGGGGAGTAAAACCTATAGTACTATAATTCTTGGAAGAACTTTTTTGAGAACTACAAGTGCAATCATTGACTCAAAGGAAGGGAGTGTGAAGTTTCAATTCCCACATAAGAAATGTATGGAACACTTTTCAAGGAAGAAGATGTAGCACCAAGGTACAAGCGACCACATGATCTCCATATCACTTGAATCAAGTAAGTAAAGCCTAGCTATATGGCTATAAACCCGTTTATTTATTTTTATGCATGCTTTATGTAGTAAAAGAGTCCTTTGTAGTGTCTTTGTTGTAGGTTATCAATAAAGTACCAAGTAGAACCCATTTTGGATGCTAGAAACTTGTTAGAACATATGGAATGGCCAATTCTTACACAACACTATTTAGTAGAAAGATTCTTTGATTTTTTTGTAACTCCGATTGCTCTCATATTTACACTGTAGTTGCAACTTTTCAACCTCTATATGCAATTCCTGACATGTCTAGTTGTTCAAACTAAATTTGTTTTGCTGCTATTGAAAATCTAGACAAATTCTTCCCACTAGTGTTTGAGCCATTCCTTCGAGTCCCAAAATGATTTTCCATGAGTCTTTTGATATGCTAGGAATGTGTAGGACTTAGTTTGACCGGTCAACTATATAGCTGGGCTGGTCCATTAGTTACGTGGGCCGGGCCTAACCTCTAAGGTTGACTGGTCAAAACTTTAATGGGCCGGCCCACTAAGCATGTGGGCCGGGCCGAATGCACTCAATTGACCGGTCAACAGGCAAAAGGGCCGGCCCATAAGACATGTGGGACCCACTTTCCTGGTATCGGGCCGACCCATTTACAAAGTGGGGTCCACATTAAAGCAACTGGGCCGGCCCAAGAAGTTATTGGGCTGGCCCAATTAGCATGTGGGTCCCACTTTCCTGCTATCGGGCCGGCCCATTTAGTACGTGGGGTCCACATTTGATCAAATGGGCTGGCCCAACAAGCCAGTGGGCCGGGCCAAAAGCACAGGTGGGTCCCACTTTCCTGTTAAAGGGCCAACCCATTTAGTATGTGGGGTCCACCATATAGCAAGTGGGCCGGCCCAACAAGATAGTGGTCCGGGCCAAAACACAGGTGGGTCCCACTTTCCAGTTAAAGGGCTGGCCCATTTAGTATGTGGGGTCCACCATATAGCAATTGGGCCGGTCCAACAAGATAGTGGGCCGGGCCAAAACACAGGTGGGTCCCACTTTCCTGCTAAAGGGCCGGCCCATTTAGTATGTGGGGTCCACCATATAGCAAGTGGGCCGGCCCAACACGCTAGTGGGCCGGGCCAAAAACACAGGTGGGTCCCACTTTCCTCTTAAAGGGCCGGCCCGTTTAGTATGTGGGGTCCATCATATAGCAAGTGGGCCGGCCCAACAAGATAGTGGGCCGGGCCAAAAACACTGGTGGGTCCCACTTTCGTCTTAAAGGGCCGGCCCATTTAGTATGTGGGGTCCACCACAAAAGCAATTGGGCTGGCCCAACTAGTTAGTGGGCCGGCCCAGTAGTGGGTGGGGTCCACCTTCAAGCAAGTGGGCCGGCCCAATTAGAGTGTGGGGTCCACCGTAAAGCAAGTGGGCTGGCCCAATAAGTAAGTGGGCTAGCGCGTTTAGTTGCTGTTTATATGCCGGCGTAATAGGCGCTTTAGGATTTTGCGGGCCGGCACATATGTGATTTCGCTTAATTGGGCCGTTTAAGGGATGGGAATTCGTGATTTAGATACTGAGAATATTTACGCATCATTGATTTACGTCGGATAGCCTCACTTACCACAAGCACCAAAGAAAAAATGCGCGAAAGAACTATAAAAACTAACTAAATATTACATCAGCTGCAAGGCTTTGAAAAAATATTACGGAACCCAGAGAAATTGAATGGTAATTAAACCTAGCAATACAATGAAGCGATCCGGCAATCTTTTAAGTTGTCCATGCAGCACCTATATCTGAAACAAAGACATTACAAGTTAAGACAACAACTATGGAAACGCAAAGACACTGCAATATTGTTTGCCAAAGAATTTGGAACTCATCATTTCGTCGTTATAACAAGATCATTGTAATGCGCACAATAAGCAAACAAAGAGTGCATGCCGCATACCAATAGCCAATATAACAGAGTGATGTCTACGTTCCCCCTCCTTTCCTGTAGACAGTGTTGGGCCTCCAAGAGCAGAGGTTTGTAGAACAGCAGCAAGTTTTCCCTTAAGTGGATCACCCAAGGTTTATCGAACTCAGGGAGGAAGAGGTCAAAGATATCCCTCTCATGCAACCTCGCAACCACAAAGCAAGAAGTCTCTTGTGTCCCCAACACACCTCATAGGTGCACTAGTTCGGTGAAGAGATAGTGAAATACGGGTGGTATGAATATATATGAGCGGTAGCAACGGTGCCGGAAAATAGCTTCTTTGGCG
>NC_061512.1:80085770-80293296 GCF_022539505.1 Lolium rigidum | reverse complement strand
CATTCACATACATTATCAATTCCCTTTGTCTCGCGATATTTTACTTGTCCGAGGTTTGATCTTCGGTATCACTCTATACCTTGTTCAACCTCGTCTCTTGACAAGTACTCTTTACTCGTACCGTGGTATGTGGTCTCTTATGAACTCATTCATATGCTTGCAAGACATTAGACGACATTCCACCGAGAGGGCCCAGAGTATATCTATCCGTCATTGGGATGGACAAATCCCACTGTTGATCCATATGCCTCAACTCATACTTTCCGGATACTTAATCTCACCTTTATAACCACCCATTTACGCAGTGGTGTTTGATGTAATCAAAGTACCTTTCCGATATAAGTGATTTACATGATCTCATGGTCATAAGGACTAGGTAACTATGTATCGAAAGCTTATAGCAAATAACTTAATGACGAGATCTTATGCTATGCTTTATTGGGTGTGTCCATTATACCATTCACACAATGATATAACCTTGTTATTAATAACATCCAATGTTCATGATTATGAAACTAATCATCCATTAATCAACAAGCTAGTTTAAGAGGCATACTAGGGACTTCTTGTTTGTCTACATATCACACATGTACTAATGTTTCGGTTAATACAATTTTAGCATGATATATAAACATTTATCATAAACATAAAGATATAAATAATAACCACTTTATTATTGTCTCTAGGGCATATCTCCTTCAATGGTCTCATACCTGAACAGGCGTCGCGGAAGACGTTCCGCCTCGGGCTTTGGTTCCAGGTTGAGGACTATGGGGATATGATTTGATGTTGCAGCCGAGGCCAAATGATGCACCTCAGCTAATGGATATCTAGCACACCAATCAGTAGATGCAAGGGCTCGTCGAGTCTGGCCCGGCAGTATGAGCCACCCGCCACCTTCTTCTCAAAAGTCTAGCTTATATCGGTGAAGCCAAGGTCTAGAAGACCACACAAGTCCGCCGTCTCGCGAAAGGCCATGATCTGAGCATAGCTACGCTCATTGACACCTTGATGTATGTAAACCATACTATGTGATTTGGCCGGGAATTTTCGAGACGCACTCTTTTTCTTCTATTTCTCCTTCTTTATGGAAGAGGACTCGAAGGTTTTTAATTAGGTGAGCTTGCTCTGCATAATAGAAATTGTTCAAGAAAAAAAAGTTATAGATAGGAGAGATTAGATAATGTGGCAGCATTAACGAAAACCTCTGCGCTTCGACATCCCGCATGTGCAGGGCCGGGCCAGGCCAGTACATCACGGGCCGGCCCGCGAGGCCGCGACTAGCACGGCCCGTTCTCCATCGACTACCACAGACTCACAAGAAAAAGGGTTCGCCCTTCTATCTCCCTTCCATTCATCCCCAGTTGCCGTTTCTCAAAAAAAAAAAATTCATCCCCAGTTGCCGGCGAAATCCCCCCCTTCTCGGCTACATCTACAAGAGCGAGCGGACGATGGTTCCTACGCCTACCGGCATAGGTTAGTAGCCTCAATCTCCTCCCCGTCTCTCCCAGCAACGAGAAAATCTGGAATCGTGACGGTAAGAAGTGAAACCTAGATCTGTGGCCGGGTGAGTTCCGGCGAGGCGATTTCCTGATCTCTCTCACGGCCTGCGTCTGCGGTTGATATGGCCGCCGCTTCCTCGCAGCCCCGAGACCCCTATTACCACCCGTCCACCTCCGTTGAACTCAAAGCCGCCCACAGCCTCACACCCGCCGCTTGGCTGTACGCTTAGTTCTGTTTGTTACTTTGTTTGATTCGTGTTTGCTTGATTTATTCACAGGAAAGTATTACAAAATTCCCGGCACAGTCAAGCTGCTATTCGAGACACCCTCTGGCTTCGCAATTTTCTCTTTTGATGAGAAATATCTCAAGAAAAGTATTGAGGTACTACTTGATTCGTTCTTTCTTCGGTGCAGATGCTCCTTTAACATCATCCAATTAATTTATTCTGTTTCTCTGCAGCACATCTGGGCATTCTTCGTGGGTAACTACTGGCACAAGAATGTTAGTGAAGCTACCATTTTCCTCTTCGTTACTTACCTTTGGGGGTGGGGGTGGGGCTTTTATTACATTCAGTACCTGTTACTTCTAAGTGACAAAACAATAAGAAAACGCAGCCTATACGTGTAACATGCTGTTGGGGATTGTGGAACTTTCTAGGTTCACTAAATTCACTCGTAACAAAAATTCTATGAATTATTTAGGAATATGTTGCCATGCTGTTGCTGCGCATGCTCAACTGAAAACTTATTTTGAGGACTGACATGATACTACTGCCGTGATTGCCACCCCGGTATTTAAAAGGAATACTAGTAAGCAGTAAGAACTACTCCCTCTCTCCATGAAGAAGTGTACTTCTAACTTTGTCAAACTTTTCAAATTTGACCAGCTTTATAAAAAAAAGTATCTACATATGTCGGCAAGTTGGTATATTATGAAACCACATTTCGAGAAGGATCTAGTTATACTAATTTAGTGTCATAAAAGCTACTGCTTTTGCCTGTAGAGTTGTTCAAATTATGAAACCTAGAAGTACACTTATCTTTTTCCTATAAAGTTGATCAAATTTTGAAACCTAGAAGTACACTTTTTCGGTGATGGAGGGAGTACAGTGCATGAACAGGTTTAATAGTTCCGCTGAATAATCTGGAATAAACAAAGACTTGAGCAAGGCTACATATTTGTGGCTGAGGCAGTTCCTACTGAGTTACCCCACCTCATGACACAGCTGAAACACACATTTCATAATATGGCTAGTTGATGAGCTTTGTTTCCTTTTCTATTCTAAACATGCTTGCCCTTGTTCCTCAGATTGTCTGGCTCCATGAATTCCGAGCATTCGAGGACAAGCCCAATGTCTTTAACCTTACTGCCCAGACAATAGACGTCAGCCTGGTCAAGATGCTCGGGACGCACTGCGGCTGGGACGAGACACTAGTTGTTGGAAGCCGTGGATATAAAGACATAATAGAAAAAAGAATGGTTTGTATAACTGTCTAATTAGGGCTTTAGGTCTAAGCTCCCTAGTTGTTTATACTTGTGCGCACAGTACATATTACTATTTTCTTTTTCAGGGGCTGAATTGTCTGTTTGACGATGCCGTGAAGGAGGTGATGTGGGGTCTGCAGAATCTCATGCATACTTTAGTGCCTCAAGAACAGTCTAAGATTACTAAGGACGACCGGCTTCCCATGAGCCTAGGATTGAATATGGTCTTAAATCGTTACAAAATTAATGTCACACAAGAGATGGTGAGCTTCGTTCTTGTCCTTCTGCTCTTTGATATGCAATGTTTTCTGTTTTATCCCGATCTTTTCATGCAATTGCCCTGTCTTGTGCACTCATAACACTTATTGCCAGTGGTGAAAGGTTTTCGTCGAGACACTTTTATCATAACTATATTTGAGAATCTAGATTTGTCTTATTCATCTTCTAAATTTGTTTGTCTTTTCATGTTTCGTTGAGTGATTAAGCAATGCTCACTTTTATCCAGCTTAATGAACATATTATTAAGAAGACTTCAAAGCTGTATGCTACCGATTTACGTGAAAAAAGACATCTTATGTTCTTGCATAAAATGTTTGATGGGGATTTTAAGGAGTTCTCTAAGGTTGATAGCAAGTCCTGGTGTTTATCCAAAATTGCAACAGCTTTGAAGATAATGTTTGATCCTGATGGAGCACTTAAATTTGGTAATCCTCACAAGGTGAAGCTTATTTTTTTAGTGCACAAGTTATAGTATTTATATATGTTGGAAAATTTTCATTTCAGCTGTGTACTGAAGTATGCTTGTTGCAGATGTTCTCACACGACGAGCTTACAATTTTTAGTCGTGATGCACATCTGTATCAATTGATCTTAGAGAAGGACCTTATCTTGGCAGTCTACCATAACACTGTTACTCTTCGCGAGGGCAGGGCAGAATTGCTGTACGAATTGCGCTGTTTGGTTGAGCAGGCTAAAGCAGCACTAGAAACTGAAGAAGTGCAGGAGAAGCCTGCAACAAATGGTGTTGACTCTAAAGACCAAGTTGACCGCACATGTGTAACAGTGGATCTGACAGTACTTAACCGAAGTAGCATTGGTGAGGTGCAACACTCTCGTATCACAGGTGCAATTTCTCAGCTCTTAGTTGTGTCATCTTAGTTATGTATTTTTCTTATTATATATTTTAATTGTTTAGTGTTTCCAATTCATCGCTGAAGATCAACAACTTCAAAACAATGTACTTAAATCCCTTTTTGGGCATGCTTTCTGTACCAGTTTGTTGATTGGATTACAAAGAGCTTTAGAGTTAGTTACTCTAAATAGCGTATTCTAGTTTGGATGCCAGAAACATGTTAAATGGTCCAAGTTGATCTTTAAAAGTTAATGAGCATAAGAAATCGGAAGCTCTGGCCCTTAGCTTTCAATCACACAGAAATACACTTTGATTGCCTTAAGTGCTTGATTTAATATGCAGTATGCTTTAGTTGCTACTCTTGTTCAATTTTTTAGGGAGCTACTGTATAAATAATTAGTTACAAACAAATATTTATCAGGATATTCTTCCTTCCATATGGCAATGGCTCCAACTTCCGCACCCTCCCACCCCCTCTAGGATTATAGTTGATGTCTTGATTATGGCACAAAAGTTTGTGCAAGGTGCATAAGTAGGACACTAGCACTAGAGCATTCCTGTTTTATATTGCGAAATTACTTGAGTTCTTTCTATCCCAGTAATACTGTATGATTTATTGAAACTTTCTAGCAGAGGCAGTTGGTGAAGACATTTTGCCACCCACTAATGGTGCTGTTTTGATTGATGACAATGTCCATACAAGTAGTATCTTTTCTGTGGCACCTCAAGTAGTTCCTGGAGATCAGGGTACTGAAGGAAGAAAGCGGGCCAAAGGCATGGAGAGTGTTGATAACCTTGAAGACAAAGAACAGGCTGAAAACAGTAGTGAGGAGCAGATGAATGCTGTTCTGGTTGCAGTTGGGAATGACCGGACTGAAGTAGAAACGACTGCCAACAAAGAAACAAAACAATGTGGAGATGCCACTGTGAAGCAAGGTGAAGCTCTGAATGCGGGTATCGTTGAAGGGGAGCAGGCTGCAGTCATCCAGATTGTAGATAGCCTTGGAGAAAAAGACCGGACTAAAAACAGTAGTGAGGAGCAGAGGAGTGCAATTCTGGATGGAGCTGAGAATGACACGACTTCAGTAGAAATGGCTACCACTGTAGGAAATCAACCCTGTGTAAATGTCAGTGTGATGCAGAATGAAGCTCTGAGTGTCAATAACTTTGAAGAGAAGCAACAGGTTGAAAGCAGTAGTGAGGAGCAGATGAATGCAGTTCTGTTTGGATCAGGGAATGACCGGACTGCTCTGAATGCAGGTAGCGTTGAAGGGGAGAAGGCTGTAGTCATCCAGACTGTAGATAGCCTTGGAGAAAAAGAACAGACTAAAAACAGTAGTGAGGAGCAGAGGAGTGCAATTCTGGATGGAGCGGAGAATAAGCGGGCTGCAGTAGGAATGGCTACCGCTGAAGGAAATCAACCATCCAGAAATGTTAATGTGAAGCAGAGTGAAGCTCTGAATGAACGTAGGGTTGAAGGGAAGCGGACTGAAGACACTAGTGAAATTATTGCAGTACAGAGTGATGACCTAAAATTCGTAAGCAATGTTGGAGGAGAGCATAATGACATTGGTTGCTCGGGCTTGAGTTCAGGAAAGACTCATGTCTCTTTGAGGGCCCTGCTTTCTGGGGAGCTGACCAGGACAAGCTTTGCGGCGGGTGCGTCATCTGAGGATTCGGCGTTTGCCAAACGTGATACATCTGAGGATTGGGCGTTTCCCAAACGTGATACATCAGATGTAACTGCTACCAGAGCTGATCCGCGTGACCAATGGACGGCATTGCCAAAGGGTTCAGCAGGGACGGCATTGCCAAAGGGTTCATTGCCTGCAGGAGCTGATACATCAAACGTGACTGCTGTCAGACCTGATCCGGATTACCGATCAACATTGTTTGGTTGCTTCAGCTGCTTCCATTCGTAATGCCTTTAGATCGTGGGTGCCAAAGCTTTTTTCTTCGGCCGTCTGCATCTTGTTGTACCCACGCACAACTTATTATTTTCGCCACGACTGGAAAAGGTTTTCTATTGAACTTATGTTTTCATCTCCTAATTATGCTCCACAATGTATCGTGTCGGTATGAAATACTTTTTGGTTATTTGAATTGGTCCGTATGCTAGCTAATCCACACTGCATCAAGATTCAAGGGGTCCGTTTTGGCCCACTGACCCCCTGAACCAAACCTACATCGAATATCTCAAATTGAGGCGTTTGGTTGTGTTGGGTATTCGGGCTCAATATTCGGGTGGGCTGATTACCTCAAGACCTCCCTGCCGAATCTCCACCCCTGGTCCTCGACATCTGCTCGGTATTGACCCCGCGTCTCTTCCCCACGCGGCCGCAGACCAGCCAAATCGAGCGGCGCCAGGGCAAGATCAACGCTTCTCCTCCTGATCCGCCGTTGTGCCCTGGCGTCGGAGTCGTCGCACCTCCACCACACCCCTCCCTTCCTCTCTCCATTCTCGCCGCCTCCTGTCTCACCTGTTTCTCTTTCTAGGTCGAGCAAGACCGGGGCAAGCTCCAGCCTACCTCCAGTGAAGGTATATGGTCACCCCTTCCTGCCCCTCCGACTGCAAGACTGGAAAAGTATCTCAAAACCTATCAACATGAGATATAGTTTTGGAGATCTCGACGCGAGAATCTCAAAAGTGGCACGAGTACAACCATACTAGTATTTGAAACGTATCTCAAAACCTATCAACATGGGATCTAGTTTTGGAGATCTTGATGCGAGAATCTCAAAAGTGAAAATGGATCGTAGTTTGAACTTACGATTCTCAAGATATTTTATTTTGAAAAAAACAAAAAAAAATAAAGGGAAAAGCTGACCCAACTCAGCCCCCCGTTTGCCTTCTCTCTCCTTCCTTATCCCCAACTTCCTTCCCCTTACGACATGTGACGAGCAGAGAGACCACTTTCCAGAGATTTTTGGCACTACAACGCGCCACTTGTCACGTGCGGGACGAGTTTCCTTCTCTTCGCGAAGATCGACCTTTTCCTAACGATTTCGTCTTTCGCTGCTGGAGTTCGTCTCATGCCACGCACGGGCAGAACCGAAGCCCGAACATATGCTGGGTAATAGGGACGATAGGTCCCTCGTGCCGGTGATGATGGGTCGACATACTTCCTCGAAGCCCCTCGATGGTGAAAACTCCATTGCACGTTTTTTTTTTCAAAAGAGGAAGTACACTGGCCTCTATAACCTCATTGCACATAGTTTGCGTGTTTACACTCACCACTCACGCCGAAATTTTTTCCTCTCGCCGCCCACTTCCTGAATTTTCTTTTGGTGATGGTTCAGTGAAGGTGATTAGCATGATTAAACATCGATTGTTTATATAGAGACAAAGTCTCCTCGAGTTCTTTTAAGAAAGTCAATGGAAATTCTGCTGCAACGTGGATGCTGATGCATGCATGTTAAGGGAAAAAATCACACGTAAACACATGCTCAGGCTTCCAAAATTACAACAATGAAGAATTGACCAAGGCAAGCAGCGGCTTACACATAGCTACGCCGTAGAAGGTAGATCACGATCGCTGTTTATAAAGCCATAACTAATCTAGTTATGCCCTGAACGGGCAAATATCATTGCCTAACTGTCATTTTCTCGGCAAATTGATGCAAGCCGATGCACGCCACCTATTAATCTAGTTATACCCTGATTGAGCAAGTGCGCTTTGCCGCGTGTGGTAGGTCTAGTGCGCATACATTTCATGCAGGTTATTAAGTTCCATCAACAACTATATAGTACACTTAGATTTAATGTTAGAATTTTTAAAAGTTACAACACAAGTCATTTGTGTTAGCTAATAGGGAAGGAAACTGATCTAAGTATTCTTATATCAACAATTTTCACCACGAAGAGAGCCTTCGAAATAGTTTTGGTGTTCTACAATGCCTTCAACATATAATGATTAACCACTCTATCTTTGCAACATTGTAAATAATTCATCATAAAATGGCAACGAAATTCACACAAACACACTATAATCTAGACAAAAACTTTGTTTGCATTGATCAGGAAGAATTTCTTTTTGCAAGGATCTTAAGTTAGAGAGCATAAAAAAATTATATTAAAGAATCATATCTATCTGAACTATATTACCTCCTCTTGGCTCCTTTATTCGTGCTTTATCCATAGAGGTTCCTATACATATGAAAGACAAAAAAGTGATAAAATCCTAATAAAATTACTAGTTATGCAAATCTCCCATAAAAATGAAGCAATACTTGTAATCATGCATTTAGGACATAGTCAAAGCTAGATAGAGAATGCAATAAGACAAAAAGTATATGTTTATGCAGTGAAAAACATCACTTTTTTTGGACTCATCACCAAACCTTCGACCATGGGAGGGGTGTGCCGCCTCGCCTGTTCTTTGGGGTATGGTGTCTTGGGTATTCAAAACCTTCATTTTCTCAATGACACTCTTCATATGAAGTATGTGTGTATGTTCCATACACTGACGAATAAAACATGGACGTGTGACAAATTACCTTCCTCGGCTAATGCCGGAGCCATCTTTTAAGCTTCAATTAAGCCCGTGCTTGAGAATGGTGAATCATGTCTCTTTACGAAAGCTAGGTGGATTAACGATCAAAGTGTGAAGATGATTGCTCACATCTACGTACTTGTATGACGGCTTAGAGGCTGGCTTCACACTCGTGGGTCCATGACCTCTCGATGGGATTGTTGGTCCACACTTTTTTTTGACCAAAGGGAATATATTAATATCCCGAAGATAACAATTACATCCAATATTTGCAATAACGAAATCTCCTAAACACATTACTGATGCACACAACCCTACTACAAAAAAATAAGAAAAACAAAATATCCTGCTACGGCGATCAAAATCTTATAGCTGCAACACAAACCGCTGCCAAGACAACACCCGGAGACCGGAGTACGCACTACCAAAACAATGCTCTCCACAAGGCCATCGCTAAAAACAACCAATTAAGATCATACCTTGGATTTTCACCCTCGAGCAAGGCCGCCTCTCAAAACAATGCCATTAGCAAGGTTATTGCCTCATTCGGTCTATGTACCTGAAGCTGGCCCAGGGGGCCTCCTTCGCTCACTTTCGCGATGTGTGGTCGGCCCGTATTCCTCTCAAAACCAGAATTTTCTCCTGGCAGCTTGTGCTTGACAAGCTCCCCACGGCCATCAATATTGCGACTAGGCAGGGCCCTGGCAATGGATGTTTCAAGCTTTGCGGTAGACCGGAAGATGCGGCGCATATTTTTTTCTCCTGCTCTACGGCGGTCTTTGCTTGGAGTGTGGCCCGTCAGCTCGCTGGGTTGCAGCTGGTGTCCCGCTAATTTTGCCCAGCTTTTCACCATCATCTCTAGTCCGTCGGGTAGATTTAGACGATGTGTGTGGTTGCTTTTCATTGCTCAATCCTGGGCACTTTGGCTGTTTAGAAACAAGATGACTATTGAGTCCAAGTTCATGAAACATCATCTTTAAAACTATGCTGTTTCTTCAGATGTGGACGCCGCTGGCAAGACCCCTGGACCGTCCCTGGATCGAGCACGCGGTCGCCGAGCTCAAGCTGCTTCACGACGCAACCAACCCAGCAAGGCCTGACAATGATGCGTGATCTGTCCGCCGGCTTTCTTCTGTCCCTAGTCTAGCCTTGCTGTTATGTCTTCTTAGTCTCGCTCGCTGTCTTGTTTTACTTGGCCGAAGCTGTTGTGCCGCAGCATGTACTTATGCATCCTTGTTGAACCTGAGGGCTTTATTAATTTAAAGTCGGGCAGTCCCTGTCTTTTATCTAAAAAAAGCAAGGTCATTGCCATGCACAATCAATTACGGCCATTGTCGGTCCACACTACGGTCCAATACTATAGCTTTGGAACGCTGTTTTCCAATGTTCAGTTGGTGGACGATAATGACGACTCTTTTGAGTGGATTTGGAATGATTTCAAAGAGTTCTCGGCCGAGTCGGACTACATGGCCTTCTTTGAGGGGCACACGCTTTGGCCATGACATGTATCAATCTGGAAATGCAAAGCACCCCTCAAATTCAATCTCTTTACCTCGAAAGTGGCGTGGAACAAGGGTTGCGCATTTGAGAGGATACTTTTGCATGGCTTAACCACCGATGATTCTGGCACTTTCTGCTTGCAAGATTTCGAGAGAATTCATCATCATCTTCTTCAATCTACCTTCTACGGGAGCATTGGTTTGAAGTGTTGAGGGGCTTGGGACATCATTCTCTAGCTCCTACATTGGTAGATTATCTTCTCGAGTGGTGGCCGAGAGCGATTGACACTTAGTCGGTCAAGCTGCAACCTCAAGTGTGACACCTATTCCTTTTGGTTCTTAGGCCGATTTGGATTGAGCGGAACAATAGGATCCTCAAGAACAAGTTGAAGAGGGAAGCGCTTTTTCTTGATGCCATGGCGGGGTAGGTGGATAGGTGGAAATTAGTGGGATCATAGTGAGGTGTACACTTTCTTGTTTGGGGGGCTTTGGCCTTGCCTGCATTATTTGTGAATCTTTGTATTTGGTTCTCTTCTTATCTATAATAAAAGAATGCATGCATTTTCGAGGGTTCCTAAAACCAACGGTGATGGAGTGGGTCACGAGAAGTGAAACTAGTGTGAAGAAACAAATACGACAGCTAACTAATTGACGAAGTGGAAGGAAAGTAGGGAAATGGACAAAATATGTAGTACCACCTTCGTTCCAATGAATAATACTGTAAATATATATTTTCAAAGGTTATACTGCGTAAAATTTGACTAAATATATTTTTAAAAAATATTAATACATACAATCCAAAAATAACACTTAGATACATCATGACATGAAAGTTAAACACGATCGAACGATTGGATGTTGTTTTATTCAACTGAAGTAAAGCTGTCACGAGAAGGTAAAATGAGAGCAATGAAACAACAAATACGGCGATCAGCTGAATGTCGAAGCGGAAGGAAATGGACAAAATAGATAGATGATAAAAGGATCGAGATAGTGGGCGAGACGAGATGCAGTCGGCATTGTTGGTGGGCGTGACGAGCTTCTCGATTTCCTGCAGCGCCTGGATAGCGGCCTTGATGTAGAAGGCGAGCGGCGCGGCTATGGCGGCGAGCGGGTTGGCCGCGATCTCCTGCTTGACATCGTCGTCGGCGGAGGGCAGCGGCGCGGTGGGGTCCTTCTCGAACTGCTTGGCCTGCTGGAGGTAGGTGTCCATTCGCGGCGTGGCGAAGAGGCGGACGGCGTCCATGTCGCCGCCCCTGGCTGCGTATCGCTGTCGCCCGTGCGACGTCTCGGAGGCGAGCGCGTATGGCCTCCCCTCGGCCTCGTAGAGCTCCTGCGACTCCATGAGCCCGAGCAGCTGCAGCAGCTCGGCGCGGAGCATGCCCACCAGCTTCTGCCCGTCGTCCAGCACGATGTCCTCCAGCGCGTTCTGCGCGTCCGCCAGCTTGTACCGCGCCTCGTCCAGGTTCTGCGCGTCCGCCAGCACCCTTGCCTCGCCGATGGCCCCGGCGTGCTGCCGCCGCGCCATCTCCGCCAGCACCGCCCGGGCCTTGCTGCTGGTGGGTGCCTCGGACGGGTTGGCGGTGCGGTTGATGAGAATGTCCTGCGGGGTCTGGTTCTGGAGGCCCTGCTGCGCGGTGTAGCTGTGCTGGGCCTCGGCCAACGGCGCGTCGTAGTCCGTCGTGTCGGTGCTTTCCAGGAGCGTGAGGTTCACCGCGACCTTGCGCGTCTCTCCGCTGAAGAGGGTGCCGAACTTGATGGTGATGACGCCGGTGTCGCCGTCGGTGGTTTGCGTGTAGTCCGTCCCGGGCGCCACGAACATGGTGTCCAGGTCACGGGGTTCTTCCGTCTTGGGCGTCAGCGTGAGCTGCACGTCCTGCGCCACCACCGTGAGGAGGCCACCCAGCAGTTGCGAGAAGGGCGCGCTCACGTTCCCGCCGTCCGGCACCGAGCTGAACGTGCCGCCGGGGGATTTCCTGGCGACGTTGCTGAGCAGCGCGTGGTCGGCGTCCTTGCCGAAGCCGAACGTGTAGACGCTCACCGTGCCGGGATCGGGTTTCGTGGCGTCGGTGTCGCTGTTCTGCTGTCCGTCGGACATAAGGAAAACGTTGGCGGTGCGGGCTTTGGTCGTGACGCGGCCGGCGATGACGGACAGCGCGGTGTCCATGCCGACCTCGATGTTGATCCCGCCGCCGGCGACCAGGCCGTCGATGATGGCCTTGAGGTCGGTCTGGGCGGCTTGGGTGATGGAGCGGAGAGGGCAGAGCCTGGTGGCCGAGTTGGTGAAGGAGACGATGGAGAGGCGGTCCACGCGGGGGTGAGCTTCATGACCACGAAGTGCATCGCCGTCTTCATGCTCTGCAGCTTGGTCCCCTCCATGCTGCCGCTCACGTCAAGCACCGCCACCAGGTCCAGCCCTTCCCTCACGGCCGTGGAGGATGTGGCGTTCAGCTCCACCACCGCCGTCACGGCGTCCGCCGTCAGTGCTACGTCGTCCTTGCTGTAGGTCGGCGTTTTGATCGTCACAAGCCCCTTGGTGCTCCCTGCATGAAATATTATTATATTATTATACTATATATTAAAGCTAAACCCATTTGCTTGCATAAGAGTGCTACACTGTTGATGGTAACTTTCTTCCAATCATTACTGACCACGTGGCGTATGCTACAATGTGTTTTTTCTCTTTAAAAACTGATCCTGTTTTGCTAGAGCTCTCCAGTTTATTGTTTATTTTTTCATATGAACAGTAATCATGATAAATAGTAACAATGAGGTGAACATTTCTGCATTGAACAATAACATCATGCTACTATAATTTATACTTATATACAATACAACTACCTTATTTTGGGTTGCACTTATCTCATATTTATTTTAATGTTAAATCTTTAACATAGTTCTTCATTTTATCGTAATTATTTTTTCCCAATAGGTACCATAATTATTTTCATCCAATCAGTGACAGCGCCAACTTTTTGACATAACATATCGGCCCCGCGGTACTTACCTTCCAGCACTGACTTTTTTTACATCGCTTTTTTTTTCAATTATTCGACGGTGGTTCTTCCACTCACTTTTTTGATCATAATTTTTCCACGGTAGTTAACCTACAGTAGTTCGTCGATAGTAACAGTAATTCGTCAAGAATATTCTCCCTATTCTTTGGCCATAAGTTTTCGAGATAACTTCCATGGGTAATTTCCCACCATTAGGTACACCCACATTGTTATTTTTCTTTTCTTCGATAGTACTTTTTCGAAATATTTTCCCTGACATAATTTTACCACATTAACATTGACATCGATAGATCTGTCGTTGACATTCATTATTTGACACTAATCCTTCATAAGCGCACCGGTAATTATTCGACACAAATCTTTAGCCTCAATAGTAATGTCCCTATGGTAATTATTTGATATTAATTTTTCTACGAGGATTAATCCTTCAACGGTAACTATTACACAACAACAAATGCGGAAAATGAGCCACACAAGTTGATTTTGTGAAATCGATCATGCATGTCTTGATTTTGCGAAATTGATCACATGCACCTCCCTACACACATACAGCCACTATAAACTACAAAAAAGGTAGCTCCTAAGAACTAAGTGTTAACTATATATTCTACATGATCGACACCACGAGCGCGGCGTGCGCCGCGCTACACTTCCTAGTAAAATTCAATTCCTACATCCATGCAGTCCATACAAGAAATTTATCGATCTAAATCTAACGACGTTGAGCAGTACCTGCATTGCATCCGAGAGGCTTCTCATCGTCGTTGAACGCCATGGACTAGCTAGCTGGAGATCTCAATCGGTCGACACACAGAGAGGAAAAGAGCAAAAGCTAAGCTAGAGCAGACCACACACTTATGTAGCTCCTGCCTGATCTATGTTAGATGTGCATGCATACCTTCCTATATATACACAAATAACTAGCTAGCAGGAGGCTTCCCGGCATGGAACGATCCATGGATGCATCTTCTTCTTAATTATTCAGAAAAACCCTCTTCTTTATAATCAACGCCTCTGGAGACTTCGCAATTGCTCTTTAATTGTGTGTTTGTGGCACTCCATACCTTCCTCTTTTGCAGGGACGTAGACAAGGGAGAGGGGTGCCACGAACCGGTGCTAAAGGGTTGGCGTCAGCCGCGAACCCTTTAGCACCGGTTCGTGTTACGAACCGGTCGCACCTCCACCCTCCCCGTGGATTGCTTTTTTAACTCTGTAAAATAGAAAAGAAAATGATAGAAAATAAAAAAAATCTTTTGAGATTCCCGTACGTTACGCAACCTACTATTAGGAAAAATTAACAAATTTAATTTTCGATTTTTTTTGCATAAAAAGTTTAGGAAAAGGTAAAATGGCATTAACTTTTGCCTACGACGTCGGAGAAAAGCCTATAATATATCGAAATGATTGTGGGAAAAAGTTACATCCGAATTCACCGGGTTTACCCGGTTAGCCAATTTTTGGATTCTCAAAATTCCAAATTAAAATATGAAAGCGGGAAGATTTTAGTCTTTTGCTAGAAATTTAGGATTTCATTTTTTTATTTTTTAAATTAAAATTAATAATTGTATCCTGCATAAAGATTACTATTACTTTTAGAAAATTATAAGATTTTCAAATTTTCAGGTTTTAGGTTTGGCAATTTTTTTTTAAAAAAGTAAAAATAATTAAGATAATTAAAAATAATACAGATTATAAAGCTAATATTTATTTATTTATTCAAGATTATTATTACATCCTTACTTTTGTTTATTAAAATAATTATTTGAAATTCAAATAATAAAGAAATATGACATCGACCAACATGTTAGTAGGATTGATATTATACTAGTATCACATACATGCGCGCGAAGCACTTAGATGCGGGACGGGAAGAAACTTGGAAGTTAAGCGTGCTACTGCTAGAGTAGTGGAAGGATGGGTGACCGAGCGAGAAGTTTGAGCACGATTAAGTAATTTGACTAGAGATAAGTGTAGTTAGAGACTAAACTTGTGAAATAAATAAAATATTAGAAATTCTAAAAAAAAGAAAAAAATAGGGAGTGGAAAATAATTCGAATTGTTTTTACGGTAGCGGGGTTCTACTGCGGCAGCGTTTTGGGGCGTTTTCCTGCCGCGTCAGACCCTTTATACGAACCGGTGCTAAAGGTCCTCTCGCTCGGACGCTCAGCAGCCGCCACGTCGTGCCCCTTTAGCACCGGTTCATAACTGAACCGGTGCTAAAGGAGGGAGGGGGCTTTAGCACCGGATACTTAACACCTGTTGGCCATCCGATGTATATGGCTCTTACCAACCGGTGCTAAAGTCCCGTTTTCCACTAGTGTAATCTCATGATTCCTGCTACCGCGGGAATTTCCACATGGTTTGCAACTGAGATTTGGATGACAATCAGCCGAATAAAAATCAAGTTAAATTTCGCTCGACTAAGCACTAGTCATTTCCAAAAAAATAATACCTAGAACGTTTTTTTGTTAAACTATATAATAAACTATATAATATTGGTGCTTTTAATTTGGTCAATCGTTTAACTCTGTGACTCCACTTTTAAGATTAGTCACAATGAGAAGTATCATATACTAGTATCATGTATATGATACTAGTTTGTGATACCACCTCCATAATGCATAGTATCATAATATGGTACATACTTATGTCATATTTAATGTTTTGTAGAATCTTAATGCAAATATGTGTACATGATTTATTTGTCATGAAGTTTTCTAGGTTTATGTGTCATGATACGATACCATATTATGATACTACTTTTATCTCTCACCTCGTTAATTGATGTGACACATCAAATTTTTGCCAATATGACATGCATGATACTACTTATGATACTTCTATTGGGGCTAGTCTAAGTACACGTAGTACACATTGTTCTAGAGTGCTCACAAGCATGTTGTTGTGTGTACACGTCTGCTTGCCTTGCGCAGTTGTTTAAAAAAACAAATATCAATTATTATCACCAAATAAAAAAAACAGTACTATTATGTGGTCAAAAATCGTAGCTAACTGCACACTTTTAACAATTGCTAGAACAGAGGGCACGTCCATGCTTCGAAACCTATTAAGGGTTGTTCATTAAGTCAATCTAAGAATGAAGGCATCATGCTTGTTTTGAGGATCTATTAGGCCAAGTTTGGTCTCTTCCTCCCTCCATATCCATTCGTGGTGGCCGGTTCAGTGAACCTCTCGTGTTGGCCAGTTCGAGTGATGTGGTCATGGCATGCTTGGTTCTGGTGTAAACCAAACGAGGAGGTGTTGAGTATGTGGTATATTGATCGTAAAAAATAAGTATGTGGTATATTGCCACGTTGCATCAGAGTCATTGGCCGGTTGCTGGTACAATGGGTGATGAAAGGGTCCACACCTTCAAGATTATGTGTCATGCTATACTCTAGAATTTTGCTTTGTTTTTAGCTCAGTGTCACACGGTTTTTGTGCCGTGGTTTCTATCGTATTCCTAGCCAATTCTTCTGCCCCAAGAGTACCGTGCTCTATTAGAAAATTCGTATAAAAGTACACAGCCTCAATTGCGTATTTTTCCTTTTTCTTAACCGGAGACAACCTGCAAATTAAACTAATCCATTTTTAGCTTGTATTCTGTTTAAATCTGTGACAAGTATTTAGGACAGGAGGGAGAACAACATTTACATAAAATCACTGAGTATATCTATATGCCTCTGACTACGGACAAGCTCTCATCATATGTGGCGCGACATCTAGCGCAAGTTATATTTTACTACAGGTGATCGACATCAACTAGTTTTTATCGTGATCAAATAACAGATTGACAGTATGCATTATGCAATTCGATTTGAAATATGTGAAGAATTAAAATACAACACCGCTGAGTCTTTCTTAGCGTCTTAATTAAACAACACCAGGCTGGCATCGTGTGCGTGCGGGCATGATATGGACACCGGACAGAGACATGCTGCCGAGTAGAGCTGGCCGGATACATATCGCCCGTTCATGAAAGCATCGACTTAAAATGAAAAATATTAGGACACAGGAGAGGCAAGCAATATCTAACACGCACCTCTCGGGTCGCTCGCTAGGACGACTCCGGAGCACCGCCCAAAAAAAACCTAGCTATCCAACCCGCACAAGCCCCCATCCCCTGTCCGCCGCCGCTAGTGGCTGTGGTGGAGCCCGTCCATCAAAGGAGGAGGGCGGTATAGTCTCTATCCGGCGGCACGTTTGCGGTCGGGGAGTTCGGCCTGTGCGTTACGATGACGACACTGGGTACTGCAGCAACCAGGCATGACTGCGGGGGTCTGGAGGCGGGGCTCGGGTGTGGGGCGCCACGTTCGGCGGTGGCCAGCACACGCGGGCTTGATATGGACAAAGGCGGGGACGATCTAGGCCGAGCCGTCCCTCGCCTAACCTAGCATCGTCTCGCTGCCTGGTTTCTTGAGAGGCGATGCAAGCCTCCCAACGCTACCCCTCTAGGGCCGGAGGTGGATGTAGTTGTTTCTCTAGTGGCGGTAGCGGTCCTGCTCTGCCTGGTCTTGACCACCTCGGTCTCAGATTTAGCGAGCTAGGGTGTTGCTACGGTGGTGGATAACGTCCTCTTTCACCGGTGAATAAGTGTTGGAGATAGTGCCCTAGAGGCAAATAATAAAGAGAGTTTATTATAATAGTTCATAATAAGTTCTATGGCATGTTATAGTTGTATCAATCGGAAATATTGGTACACATGCTGTGTGTAAACAAACCAGGGTTCTTAGCAAGCTTTATGCGAACTAGCTCAGTGTGGCGAACCAATGATCGATGTTTCCCGATCAGGCACATTTATGTCAATTGGTAATGGGGTCATGTCATTGGGTGAATGATAGTAAACATTCCCAATAAGTATTGCAACACGATCAAGTCACAAAGTTAATAATTGCGATAATTATGAAAGCATAGTAACCTACTCCTTAGACCATGAGATCATATTTAATCACTATCACTAGAGGCTGCTTTGAGTCCATAAACCGTCACAACGTAACATGGTGATCATAAAGGTGTGTGTTGGGTATTCCGAAGGGATATGTTGAAGCGTATGTATCAAGAGCGGAATTTGTTCATCCGCGTGACGGAAGATACTCTGGGCTCACTCAGTGAGATTATATCCAAGTTACAACACATGACTAGGTCATGAAGATAGAATCACATAGGAACGACATGAATGGCCTTGTCAATAATAAAATCAAACTAAGTATGCTGATATCGATGATCATGTCTCGGACGAGTAATGGTATTAAAGTAACAAAGGGAATGGGACTCGAAGTTTTGCGGTTCAACGATTTATACATTCGTATAATACATGGGGATCATTATGGTTCTCCAGACTCCCTGGTGATCATTGATCGGAGAGGCGTCTCCATCATGTCTGTGTTATTCTCGAACCGTAGGGAAACACACTTAAGGGTTCAAAGAAACTTAAGATGGTCTTGGATTCGTTGGAAACACTGGAGAATAGAGAAGAGAGAATTGGAAAGGATTCCGGGAGAATTCGAAGTGCGTTCAGAGTGGTTCGAGAGGTGTCTCTGATCATCGGGAATTGAATAGTATGTATTACTGATGCATGTAAAATGCATGCATGTACTTTGTAGTTTGTTGACATATTCCCACATATTTGCAAAATATATGATATTATATCCATGTTTTATATTGATTTTTAGGGATTTACCAATGATCCCTTTTATTTTGGTCATAACCCTACAGGGTAGGAAAACCATGTTCTGTGTATTTTTAACTTTCAGGGTCCTAAATGAAGTCAAACGGAGCTAGGATTTTGGGATGTCAATATTTCATCAAGAGAAGCATCTAGAGCACTTGGACCTCGCGAGAAGGGCCAGCAGGGCCAAACGTAGCCATGTGGCACGCCTAGTTGAGGTGGGAGCGCCACCCTGGGTCTTTCCCTCCTCGGCCGTTCAATTTGCTTGATTATTTGTCCCACGGACTCCGTCCGACCTAAAAACCTCTATATAAAGTACCCCAAGGCTTCCATGAGGAGAGCACCGCATAAACACCAAAACATAGCCAAAACCAGCGAAGATTGGAGGGGGAAACTCCGCCAGAGCCGCCGCCGGAGGGATCTCTACATTCTCATACGTCTCTACCATCATCACCATGATGAAGAGTAAGTAGTATACCTCTGGACTATAGGTTTGTGGCAGTAGCTTGATCTATTTCTCTCTGGTTCTTCTTAGATCTAGTACCGTATGAACTTCCCAACATTATTATGGTCATATATGTAATTCCGATGTGGTGGATCTTATTCTATGATTTGATATATGAGATTATAACCTATTATGTGTAAGATGTGTTGATAGATGCATGTACCCCATTCTTAAGTACTTGTTCTGATCCAACTTGTATAGTGACAACAAATTCAAGATCTATTATGGCATTTACCTTTCTTTTGATGCCTCACTAGGGATAAATTGAATTCATGTGCTATGCTTATCATGTGAAAACTTGATAATCTTGTTTGTTCAAGGTAACATATTTTTGATTCAAACATTATGTTAAATTATTTAAGACTGTACTCTATTGATTCTTAATTCAAGATTGCTTGGAGTTTTCCCTATCTTGAGAAGTATAATAGAGATGTGTTGCATTATCTCTATGTTAGGACGTGATACCCATATGAATTCATATAAAACACATGTTGAACTTCCACCAATATTATATCTTTGATGAATTGTTGTGTCCACTACAACCTAAAAAGAGAATAGACAAGTTAACCCATGAACCCGGCCCAGTCCATTTTAAACCATAAGAAACACGTTTCCAACACAACTATCACACTTTATATGTTCTGCCATTTATTATTTCGAAAGTAGAAAAACACTTTCTCACTTGCAAACACACAAACCCAAAAAATAGCCATCCTTTCATTGCCTTTATCTTGTTTGCTTAGTTTACTTACTTTACTTTATTTTAGTTACATTTATATTTTATATTGCTAATACAAAACCTTGTGCTTGACAACCACACGGTGAAGTTGGGGACACAAGACAAAAAACTTCGCTTTGCAGGTTGCTAGAAGAGGAGATGAAGAAATAACCCTTTCCCAATTACCCAAGAGTTTGATATAAACCCTCGAGTCACCCTTGTGTGAAAAAGATGCTTGATACAACATTGTGCACTTTGAGTCCCAACGAGTTGGTACACACGGAGTTGTTGCCATCAAGAACATTTTCTGGCACGATTGTCGGGGAATTGAAGAGCTACATCATAGTGGTTGCATCAAATTCATCTTCATCAAGTTGGAGTGAGCACATCTTCTGGTGTCGTCAACACCAACTTTGTACAAACACCTAAGATTTGGGAGGTTGCACCACTTTGAGCTTTTCCTTCTCCTTTAGATTTTCAAAGTAATTTTTTGTCTTTTTTTCTTGTCTTTTTAGTTTTATAAAACATAAAAGCACATAAAAAATACTATCAACCGTTTTGCTTGTAAACATGAGAGAAAGAGGTACAGAACTTTGTGACTACATAAACACTCCTAATGACCAATTCATTGCTAGGCCTATCACAATACTTGAAATAATTGTTGAAAAGTTTGAAGTAAGTCATGGTCTATTAAACATCATAGCTAAAGAAAAATTTGGGGGAGGTGCTAGTGAGGATGTCTCCATGCACTTGCATGACTTCTGTGAAATTTGTGACATGTAAAATTTTTAAATTTTGGAAAATGGCATTGTAAAATTCAAACTATTCCCATTTTTACCTAGACGCAAAGCTAAAGAATGGCTATTATCACTACCTACTGCTAGTCACGGTGGGCATAAAACCCGAAACCCGAAGCTCGAACCCAAATTACCCGATCGTGAACCTGATCCCGGAAAACCCGATTTCTACATCGGGTGGCAACTTCAAAAACCCGAATAAAATTCAGGAAATTCAGGTTTCTGTCCGTAGTACCCGAGCATCCCGATTAGCCCGAAGTAGTTAAGGCCCAGCATGAAATCTCGTTCATTTTAGCATGTTAGTGTAGTCCTAGCCCAACATTCCCATGTATAGACGTACTCGCGCACCCTGTCCCAACCTCATCCCCATCCCATTCCCAACAGCCAAAGCTCCTAGCCGCCATTAGATACTCCGCCACCACCAATCCCAGGCAGCCCGCCAGTTCCAGCGGCGGCGAGGCGCGCACGAGCACGTCGCCTCCGGTCATCTCCCCTGCTGCATTTGCCCGCGCAACCTGCTGTCCCCTGATGGCCTGATATGGTGGCAGCCCCGACGGCTTCTGGTTGCAAGCAGCCAACAAGTTGGAGACACCGCCTCACGCGGCTATCCGTAGCATCTACAAGGCGCCATCTGCAACCAAATGCATCCCCATGACCTTGCTCCTCCATCTTCTCACTACCTAGATCGAAACCCCATCATCTGTGACGTGTATTTCGAGCAAATCGGGATTAGCCGAACTCGGACCCAAATTATCGGGTACTCAAAATGTCGGGTGTCAAAAATTTCGGGTGTCTATTTTGGAATCCCGAATTTTGGATTACCCGAATTACCCGTCCTGAAATTTCGGGAAATCCGGAATGCCCAGAGTGAACTGCTAACATATATTATTGGGATGACCTCAAAGAAGATTTTATAAATAAATATTACCCACCTTTTAAAATCCTACAACACAGAAATTATATCCTGTCATTTAGGCAAAATGACAATGAGCATGTAGCAACATCTTGGGAACAAGTTAAAAACATACTTAGAACTTGCCCATCACATGGAGCAAATGAATGGACAATCCTACACACATTTTACAATGGGTTAAACTATATGTCAAGAAGCATGATAGACTCTGTTGCATGGGGTGCTTCTATGAGTAAAACTGTACATGTACCTAAAACCATCCAAGAAAACATGCTACACAACCATAGTCAATGGCATACTAAAAGAGCACCAAACCCATATAGGAAGGTGAGCTCTATTGAATTATTTGATCCTTTATCCAATAAAATGCATGCCGTATTTGCCTACATATCAAAACAAAACCTTGATAATGTTCCCCTACAAGAACTAGCTGGAAACACAATGAAAATATAGATGTCAACTAGATAGGAAATTTTGGTAACAATGGATATGAGAACAACTACAACAACTCTTATGGTAGGCCACTATATGTTTCTAACAAATACACTAGTGGTAATAATAACACCAATGATTTAGAAAATATAATTAGATCTTTTATATCAGAACAATAATGAACTAAGTAAAGAATTCATAGCTAAGTTTGAAAGACAAGACGCTTTAAATGAAAATGTGGACCTTCTAACACAAGAAGTTATGTATTTTAAAAACCTCATCCAAGCCCAAAAGAAACATGAGGAAACTATAAAATATGTGCAAAAGGTAATAGAAAAGTCTTGGGATACCCTTAATATGATGGAAGAAAGAGAAAAAGAAACCACCATGCTAGAATCATCAATGATCACAAATGATAAACAAGTAGAAGAAGTTAAAATGATAAGTAAAACAAAAGATCCTCTACTTGATCTTGATAAATGCAGCTTGTATGAACTTACCAATATCCTACAAAAAAAATTCTAATGACCCATCCATTAATGTTCATCAAGCAGGTTTTGGCTCATATACATAGAGAACTATGTTATCAAAGAAAATATAGAGATATATAACGATTAAGCCATGATACCACCAAAGCTCGGGGAATGCTTGGCTCGCCAAAATATTAACCACTATTGGCAAAGAGACCCATCATGCTATTCTAGATCTAGGATCTAGTGTCTCTGTGTTATCAAAAGAATTATATGATCTACTAGAACTCAAAACCATGGAAAAATATTCAATAAATCGTTTGCTTGCTAATGAATCAACCAAAAATGCTTTAGGAAAAGTAAATGATATTATGGTTTGAGTTACATATGACTTTTGTGCATGTTGACTTTTTTATCATAGACATGGGGAGTAAAACCTCTAGTACTATAATTCTTGGAAGAACTTTTTTGAGAACTACAAGTGCAATCATTGACTCAAAATAAGGGAATGTGAAGTTTCAATTCCCACATAAGAAATGTATGGAACACTTTTCAAGGAAGAAGGATGTAGCACCAAGGTACAAGCGACTACATGATCTCCATATCACTTGAATCAAGTAAGTAAAGCCTAGCTATATGGCTATAAACCCATTTATTTATTTTTATGCATGCTTTCTGTAGTAAAAGAGTCCTTTGTAGTGTATTTGTTGTAGGTTAGCAATAAAGTACCAAGTAGAACCCATTTTGGATGCTAGAAACTTGTTAGAACATATGGAATGTGCCAATTCTTACACAACAATGTTTAGTAGAAAGATTCTTTGATTTTTTTTGTAACTCCGATTGCTCTCATATTTACACTTTAGTTGAAACTTTTAAACCTCTATATGCAATTCCTAACATGTCTAGGTGTTCGAAATAAATTTGTTTTCCTGCTATTGGAAATCTGGACAGATTCTTTCCACTAGTGTTTCAGCCATTCCTTTGGGTCCCAAAATGATTTTCCATGAGTCTTTTGACATGCTAGGAACGTTTAGGACACTATATGATTGTTTTGGACTACTTAGGATTTTTTGTCTTTGATATATATGGAAGCTACTATCATATCCTTGTACCACTAATGTCACCCCATAGAAAAGGAAATGGGAGAAAGTTTTGTGTTCAAGTTTTTTTACAGGGAATGGAGGAACACCAGACCAAGATCTATACAAGAATAGTAAAGACCATAAGCTCGAGAATGCCCAATCAACCCTACTGGACCTATTAAAATCTCGATTTGCAAGCCTCTAAACTTTGTTTTTTTAGCAACATAGAATGATTGTAGAAATTTGGAGCATCTTCATTTAGATATCTCGTTTTTCTTGGAAATAAATGAGACCACCATGATAGATATTTAGCATGCTTACGAAAGAGATACTGAAACAAACTATCCCACGATTGAATGTCTTAATTGAAATGATTTGTGTGCTATTAAAAAAATGGTATGAAAGAAAAAAAGCTAAAATTCAAAGTCATGCTTAGTGTTGCTAGCTAAATACTTTGATAATGATAATTTGCTAGTGCCTTATTTAGTGCCACGTTTTGCTCATATACATTGATGTTTAATACTAAGAGCCTTATTTGATAAGAAATGGTTGGCACTATGGACGCTATGGCATGCTGATGGCAACAACTCCGTGTGTACCAACTCATTGGGACTCTAAGTGGAAAGTGTTGTAGCAAGCGTCTTTTCCCCACAAGGGTGACTCGATGGTTTATATCAAACTCTCGGGGAATTGGTAAGGGCTTGTTTCATCTTCTCCTCTTCTAGGAACCTACAAAGCGAAGTTTTTTCTTGTGTCCCCAACTCCACAGTGTGGTTATCAAGCACAAGGTTTCGTATTAGTAATATGAAATATAAATGTAAATAAAGTAAAGTAAATCAAGTAAAATACGCAACCAAGAGAAAGGAAATGAAAGAAAGGAGGTTATATTTGGGTTTTGTGTGTTTGCAAGTGAAGAAAGTATTTTTTATTTTCCAAATAATAATTGAAAAAAATATAAAGTGTGTTTGTTGTGTTGAAAGGTGTTTCTTATGCTTCAAAATCAACTGGGGTAACATGTTGTCGGAATCGCGATTCTGAATCGGCCCGGAACTTGTATCGTAGGATTGCAAACCGTAAGATCTTAACTTTTAGAATCGTAAAATCTTAAATTCTAATTAGCAGGATAGTTGAATCGTTCTACTCAATTTGGGTCATGAAGTTGTAGAATCGTATAGTAAAATCATGATCCTAACAACTATGTCGGGTTTCATGGGTTCACTTGTCTACTCTCTTTTCAGGTTGTAGTGGACACAAACAATTCATCAGAAACATAATATTGGTGGAACTTGAACATGTGTTTGATAAGCATTCATATGGGCATCACGTATGAAAGAGCAAGGTCTCTCTATATATTGTTTTGTGTGTTTGATAACAACACTCGAATATATTTCACCGTGTGCATAGTTGCTTTGAAGATTTATAGGTGCACACTGTTCTCGTCGAACACCTCAAGATCGGAAGACTCAAGTTAGTAGTTGATAGGATTTCTGGTTTTGTGTGTGTGTGTGTCGCGAGTCGATGTGGTTGGAGAGGTGAAGAAAAAAAACTGGTTTTAGCAAACCCGGTAGTACCGGTGTTGAAAGCGGTAGTACCGCTACCGTCTTTAGCACAAGGTACACGTCAGCCTTGAACCTCGCGGCATACTACCGATCCATTTCAGGACCGTTAGCACCAGTCGAGGTACCTGTTGTGGGTATACTTCATGGGTGTACCACCGACTGTGGCTAGACCTGGCAAGCCTGGGTGGCTCATAGATGGTGATGGTGGCTGATACGTCTCCAACGTATCGATAATTTCTTATGTTCCATGCTACTTTATTGATGATACCTACATATTTTATACATACTTTCTGTCATATTTATGCATTTTCCGGCACTAACCTATTAACAAGATGCCGAAGAGCCAGTTGTTGTTTTCTGCTGTTTTTGGTTTCAGAAATCCTAGTAAGAAATATTCTCGGAATTGGACGAAATCAACGCCCAGGATCTTATTTTTCCACGAAGCTTCCAGAAGTACGGAGAGGAAACGAAGTGGGGCGACGAGGCAGCCACACACTAGGGCGGCGCGGCCCAAGCCCTGGCCGCGCCGGCCTGTGGTGTGGGCCCCTCGTGGCGCCCCCTGACCTACCCTTCCGCCTACATAAGCCTTCATCGAGAATAACTCCGATGCGAGAGTCACGATACGGAAAACCTTCCGGAGACGCCGCCGCCGCCAATCCCATCTCGGGGGATTCAGGAGATCGCATCCGGCACCCCGTCGGAGAGGGGAATCATCTCCCGGAGGACTCTTCACCGCCATGGTCGCCTCCGGAGTGATGTATGAGTAGTTCACCCCCGGACTATGGGTCCATAGCAGTAGCTAGATGGTCGTCTTCTCCTAATTGTGCTATCATTGTTGGATCTTGTGAGCTGCCTAACATGATCAAGATCATCTATCTGTAATGCTACATGTTGCGTTTGTTGGGATCCGATGAATAATGAATATTATGCTATGTTGATTATCAATCTATCTATGTGTTGTTTATGATCTTGCATGCTCTCCGTTGTTAGTAGAGGCTCTAGCAAAGTTTTTGCTTGTAACTCCAAGAGGGAGTATTTATGCTCGATAGTGGGTTCATGCCTCCATTAAATCTGGGGGAGTGACAGCAACCTCTAAGGTTGTGGATGTACTGTTGCCACTAGGGATAAAACATCAATGCTATGTCTAAGGATATATTTATTGATTACATTACGCACCATACTTAATGCAATTGTCTGTTGTTTGCAACTTAATACTGGAGGGGGTTCGGATGATAACCTGAAGGTGGACTTTTTCGGCATAGATGCATGCTGGATAGCGGTCTATGTACTTTGTTGTAATGCCCAATTAAATCTCATAATACTCATCATAACATGTATGTGCATGGTCATGCCCTCCTTATTTGTCAATTGCCCAACTGTAATTTGTTCACCCAACATGCTTATTCTTATCGGAGAGACACCACTAGAGAACTGTGGACCCCGGTCCATTCTTTTACATCGAATATAATCAACTGCAATACTCGTTCTACTGTTTTCTGCAAACATCATCATCCACACTATACATCTAATCCTTTGTTACAGCAAGCCGGTGAGATTGACAACCTCACCGTTACGTTGGGACAAAGTATTTTGGTTGTGTTGTGCGGGTTCCACGTTGGCGCCGGAATCCCCGGTGTTGCGCCACACTACACTCCGCCGCCATCAACCTTCAACGTGCTTCTTGGCTCCTACTGGTTCGATAAACCTTGGTTTCTTACTGAGGGAAAACTTGCCGCTGTACGCATCACACCTTCCTCTTGGGGTTCCCAACGGACACGTCGACTGCGTGCTAGCATCAAGATTTTTTCTGGCGCCGTTGCCGGGGAGATCAAGACACGCTGCAAGGGGAGTCTCCACTTCCAATCTCTTTATTTTGTTTTTGTCTTGCTTTACTTTTATTTACTACTTTGTTTGCTGCACTAAAACAAAAACACAAAAAAATTAGTTGCTAGTTTTACTTTATTTGCTATCTTGTTTGCTATATTAAAAACACACAAAAAATTAGTTACTTGTATTTACTTTAATTATTTCATCATGTTTCCTCCTAATTTTACTTTAAAAGATATAAATGTGGGAGAAGGGTCTATCATTGGAAGAGATAATATAGAAGCATTTTTTACCCATGTTAGCATGGATGAAGATTTTGAAGATATACCACTATTAAAAGCTGCCCCTACTTATGAAAGTGCCTCTGCCTGTTTAGTACACATGTTGGAAACTAGATTTATTAGTCTCAATTCCATGATACAACACATGTTTTTTACACTTTCTGATATGGAGAGGGGAGAAAAGAGGGATTTTGTCTTAAAAGTCCTTGATAGAGAATTTAAAGATATAGCTAAATAAGCTAGAAAAGTTTTTATTAAGCATAAGAGGCTTGGTATGTTCACCGATTTTAAAAGAACACTTGAAAAGATGTAATGGATAGAATAAGGTACACTAATAATGTTAATGATGGTGGGGAAATTAAAGCACCAATACCTTGCAAGCTCCTAGGAATGCATGAAGCTCTAGATGATAATTATGCTTGGCTTGTCCCTGAAAATTTATTTGATGAGAATAGCAAGCCTAAGACTAATGAAAAGGGAGCCTCTGAAACTTACGTATACAAAATACAATGCATGGTTGAGAAAAATCCGAACCCCGCTATTGATACTTCATCTCTTGATAATACTTGATACACACTTTCTGCGCCTAGCTGAAAGGCGTTAAAGAAAAGCGATTATGGGAGACAACCCATGATTTTACTACTGCATTTTTGTTTTATATTTGAGTCTTGGAAGTTGTTACTACTGTAGCAACCTCTCCTTATCTTAGTTTTGTTGCATTGTTGTGCCAAGTAAAGTCTTTGATAGTAAGGTTCATACTAGATTTGGATTACTGCGCAGAAACAGATTTCTTTCTGTCACGAATCTGGGCTGAATTCTCTGTAGGTAACTTAGAAAATTCTGCCAATTTACGTGAGTGATCCTCAGATATGTACGCAACTTTCATTCCTCTTAGAAATTCATCTTCATGGACTGTTCTGTTTTGACAGATTCTGCCTTTTATTTCGCATTGCGTGTTTTGCTATGCTTGATGGATTTTTCTATTCCATTAACTTTCAGTAGCTTTGTGCAATGTCCAGAAGTGTTAAGAATGATTATGTCACCTCTGAACATGTGAATTTTAATTATGCACTAACCCTCTAATGAGTTGTTTTGAGTTTGGTGTGGAGGAAGTTTTCAAGGATCAAGAGAGGAGGATGATACAATATGATCAAGGAGAGTGAAAGCTCTAAGCTTGGGGATGCCCCGGTGGTTCACCCCTGCATATTTCAAGAAGACTCAAGCGTCTAAGCTTGGGGATGCCCAAGGCATCCCCTTCTTCATCGACAACATTATCAGGTTCCTCTAGTGAAACTATATTTTTATTCCATCACATCTTATGTACTTTGCTTGGAGCGTCTTTTTGTTTTTGTTTTGTTTGAATAAAATTGGATCCTAGCATTCATTGTTTGGGAGAGAGACACGCTCCGTTGTTGCGTATGAACACATATGTTCTTAGCTTTATTCTTAATGTTCATGGCGAAGGTTGAAACTGCTTCGTTAATTGTTATATGGTTGGAAACAGAAAATGCTACATGTGGTAATTGGTATAATGTCTTGAATAATTTGATACTTGGCAATTGTTGTGATCATGTTTAAGCTCTTGCATCATATACTTTGCACCTATTAGTGAAGAAATACATAGAGCTTGCTAAACTTTGGTTTGCATAATTGGTCTCTCTAAGGTCTAGATATTTTCTAGTAAGGGTCGAACAACAAGGAAGACGGTGTAGAGTCTTATAATGCTTACAATATGTCTTTTATGTGAGTTTTGTCTGTACCGGTTCATAATTGTGTTTGTTTCAAATAACCTTGCTAGCCTAAGCCTTGTATTGAGAGGGAATACTTCTCATGCATCCAAAATCCTTGAGCCAAACACTATGCCACTTGTGTCCACCATACCTACCTACTACATGGTATTTCTCCGCCATTCCAAAGTAAATTGCTTGAGTGCTACCTTTAAAATTTCTATTCTTTATCTTTGCAATATATAGCTCATGGGACAAATAGCCTAAAGACTATTGTGGTATTGAATATGTACTTATGCATCTTATCTCTTATTAAGTTGCCTGTTGAGCGATAACCATGTTCCTGGGGACGCCTGTCGAGGGTACTCCTCGCCAATGCCCTCCGATAGGGGCTTAGGGTTGATGGAATCCTGTAGGCTGACACGAGACATCGGTTCACAGACAAGCGGGAAGAGCGATTTACCCAGGTTCGGGGCCCTCGATGAGGTAAAACCCTTACGTCCCGCTCGTCCGTTCTTTGATTATGAAGACAATGGGTTACAATGGGGTGCCGAATAGTTCGGCTAAGATCTAGTCGAGATTGCTCTTGCTAGGGTTACCTAGCTCTAAGCTTTTCCTGGCTAAGATTACTAAGATTGATCGTGTCCCTCGACAGCCCCTCTCCTGGCCTTTATATAGAAGGCCAGGTCTCAAGAGGTCTAACCGAATACGACTAGATTTACAATAGTTTAGATCCAATGTTTCCTTGTTTGTTCACTTCCTTGTCTTGCCCGTCAAGGAATCTTCTGGTACGCCGACCTAGCGGCCCATCACGCCTTCAGGTATCTTCATGGGCCTCCAATTAGTCAATACCGGATAGGGCAATGCTGGTTACTCGAAGGGTAATGCCCACGTCGCAGTGCCCCGAGTGTCTAGCCGAAGATAATTCGGGTAGAGACTTAATGCATGTCTTCTCCTGATATTCTTCTCCTTCATTGTCCTTGTTCATCTTGAATCTTCTTCATCTTCTTTTATCGGGTGCGCGTCAGCGCTCCCGATGGGAGTAGCCCCCGAGTCTAGGTACGGATGCTTGCAATCCGTGCGTAGACTCAAGTTGTTCTACTCGAATACTCTCCTCTGCCGAATTTTTCGCAGATCTTCATAGGTCATCCGATATACTTTCTTTACGCAAAGGATAATGAGTAACGTGCCCAACTTTTGTTGGTTAACTGCCGATGGCAAAACAACGTTACCCTACACAGAATCAAGTCCCCGGGCATGATCCTGGAGTGCAAAAAACTTTTAACGGGTGTGCACCACGTCCTCCCGATGGGAGTAATTATCGAGTCTGGGTACAGACTCAAACCTTCTTCCTTCGACTGCTTATTCTGTCGAGTCTTCTTTTATCGGGTGCGCGTCAGTGCTCCCGATGGGAGTAGCCCCCGAGTCTAGGTTCGGATGCTTGTAATCCGTGCGTAGACTCAAGTCCTTTATCCGATGACTTTTCATGTTTCCTTCGAGTGCCTCTAGTTTTTTATGACATCATTGTTGACGTGTAACTGCTGCGGGCTGATTGACGGGTCCTGACCTGACAGGCTTGCCCTAGCTCTGTGCAATCAGTTTTTTAGGGCTTGACCACTACACGCGCAACGATCGAGGTGGCTCCTCGATTTTCGCACAATCGTGGATGTAGTGGGCCGCCGGTTCCTCCCCTTCCTCAAGCGCCACGTGCTTACTTAACTCTTAACTTCTCCTCAAAATCTCCAAAGGGCAAAAAATTCCTAATCATCTCCACGGTTCCCGCAGTATCTCCTCATTCTTCCCCTTCTTCCTTCCTTCGCCACTGTCGCGCCGCCACCACAGCTTTTCCAATCTTTCTCAGATCCCACAATGGTGAAGAAGAAGAATCCTGCCGTCGCCGCTAGCTCCACCAGCGGAGGTGCCGCCGCCAAGTCCTCTTCTTCTCTTCCGAAGGGGAGCGCTCCGAGCGCCCCTCCCCCAGCTCCAGCGCCGCCAGCGCCGCCAAGCTCAATGGTCAAACCCGGGGACTGGGTAGCATCAACCGTCACCAAGCGTGACGAGAAGAGGTCCCGAAGCCTAGGATTGATATCCTCCGATGCGGGAGATGTGATCCTTCCGAGTGCGATTTCTCGGCCCGATCCTCCTGCTGGATTCTATCGTGATGTTCTTATCTTTCCTTCACCGAGGCCTTTCGCTCCCCACTCATGGATTCCTCCTCCATCTCTTGCGGACGTACGAAATCCAGGTTATGGCAACTTACCCCCAACTCAATCCTCCATGTTGCTGTGTTCATCACCCTTTGCGAGGCGTTTCTGGGTATTGAACCTCATTTCGGGCTGTGGAAGAAGATCTTCTATGTGAAGAGATACAGCAGTATTAATGGGTACTTTGTCACCGGAGGAGTAGGTTTTGTCGCTCGCTCAGAGGTCGATTACTTTAATTTCCCAATGAGCGAGTCCATGCAAGGATGGAGGCTGAAATGGTTTTATGTCAAGGACTCCTCGTCACCCGAGTGTCGGCTCCCTTGCTATGCCGATGTTTCCGAAGCCAAGCCCAAGAACTCTTGGAAGAATATTCTCTCAGCCGACGAAAAGGCTTCAGCCGAAGAATTATTTGCCAAATTCCTTCGAATCAAAGAGGCCGACGGCCAAACTATGATTGGTACAGAGGTGGCAGTAGTATTCCTGAAGCGCCGACTCCAGCCAGTCATGGCCAGAGTTCACCCGATGTGGTTGTACTCAGGTCCAAAGGATGAAACCAGGATTAATGCTGCCGATCTATCAGAAAAGGAGTTGCTTGATGAAGTCCGTCGCCTTACTTCCTTTAACCAGGAAGATTCGATTCCGCTGATCTCTTCTTATGCTCCCGTTGACGTTGATCATCCACCATCAGGGGTATTTTTCTTTCTTCACATCTTTACTATGCCTTTTTTCTTAGCCGACATAATTACCTTTGTTCTTACTTTTCATTTTTCTTCGTCAGATCCCCATGGCTTCTGAAAATACACGTGATTCACCGGATGATACTTCTGAGGGGAGAGGCTCCTCAATCCCCGTAGATTTTCATACCACCGAGCAAACAGGTCTAGAGGATGAATGTAATGGTCCGATGGATCTTGAAGTTGCCCACACTGACCTTCCCTCCTTAGCCGATAACACTTGTGTCGCAGATGGATCAGTGCGTAATGACGACGCTGATCGTGATACTTTTGTTGATGCAGATGCGGAAGGGGCCAGAGCTTCACCTGCGAAGAGATCAACCGGCGGCTTTGCCGATGAAGATGATCTCTTCGACATTATACTTTGCCTTTTTTACTTTGCATACCCCTTTTATAATCATAGTCGACCATTCACCTTTGCAGCGACGAGGGCTTTATCGAGCCTCCGCCCAAAAAAGCCAAATCTGATGCTGCCTCGCCGGTTGTGATGGCTTCCGAAGCTTCGGCTCCTAAGGCTGCCCCCATGGCTCAAGCATCGACTGCTTCTTCCCTTTCCAAAGGAAAGGATATTTCTCCAACTGCTGCCACCGCGACTCCTTTTTCTGTAAGTCCTCTTCTGATTGCAATACAGATTTCTTAGAGCGTGCCTTGTTTAATTGTTTTTCTTTCTCTCTTAAGGACCTGCGAGGCGTTATTTCTTCTCTGGAGGCTTTCGCCTCCCGATTCACTTCTCTAGAAGCTGACAAGACTCGGCTACAAGAGGAAGTCGAATCTTCTTCCTTGAAATTGGATGGCGCAGTCAAGATAGCTGCTGCGGCTCGCCAAGAGATCGATTCTCTGAAGGAGGAACTAGTCAGGCTGAAAGATAAGCTGAAGGAGGAGAAAGCATCCAGGCTGGTGGCTGAAGCTCGGGCGGCCGAAAAGGATGAAGTCCTTCGTCAGTCTTCTTTGGCCTTGCTTGGTAATTTCTGACATTCTTCTGTCGAATGACGTACTTATGGATTCGAACTTTTTGTCAATGACTGAACTTTTTCCTTCCTTTCTACTGCAGAGGCAGCGAACATCCCTGTCGATGCCCTGGAAAGAGTTCCAAATAACTCCCGGCGAATCGTCGTATCAACGATTCTTGCTTCTCACCCGGCTTACACAAGAGCTTCTTGTGAAGGGGAAGGGTGCCTTGGCGCGGATGCACTCGATGATCTTCCCCAAGATCAAGCAAGAGAAGACCCTGGGACAGCTGATCGATACCTTCGCGATTGACACCAAGGAGGTTATCGAGGTATTCAAGCGTACATCGCGCACTTTTGGTGCTATCCTAGCCTTCCAGCTTATGATGGGTTACGGCTTTAAGGGTGACATCGAGGAAATGACTAAGGGGCTTCCGAAAGAGCGAGACGGGCAGCTTGTTGATTTGAGCACCTTTAAAGCATCTGCTCTTACTTGTGCCCGTCAGCTCCTTGAACTGGTTTCATCAAGGAAGTCCTCGGCTGGACCCAGTTTATCGACTCAGACCCAACTCTCTTGATTCTTGTAACAAACTTGTGTCTTGAGCTGATGTGAAACATTGTTCTGCCGCAAAACTTATGCTTGTAATAAACTCCGTGCTAGCAATGTTGTTAGCACACTTTTGTTATGATATCACTTTCTTGCACTTCTACCGATGGGAGTTATTTTGGATGTTCGGCTGTACCATATCCATCATCCCTTTATAACGGTATTTTCTGCAGGTCTTCCCAGTGCCCTGGTTTGTTGACGACTCGTCGGGTGCCCTTCCTGAAAGTGATCGGATCCAGCGTATGAAGGACCGGGTCACGCATATGGAAAGGGACTTACGCAGCACTTATGCCTTAGCTGCCATTGTCAATAAAAAGAGCGAGATTGCAGCCGACGTGGAGCGGTACACTCTTAGCGAGCTGCATAAGGCTACCGAAAGTTTAAACTGTAAGTTTCCTGATCCCTTTGCCTGTTTGCTAGCAACTTCTTGTCTGAGTCTTTACTGATTATTTTGCCAGTCATAGCTTTGAACCATGCGGAAGAGAACAAGCGGATACACGAGCGAGTGCATGCTTTGACTCAGCTTTCCTCATTCGAAGAGATTTTCTGGCGGGAACACTCGAAGGCCTCGGCTGTCGTCAAATTTCAGGATCGAGCGCAACAGGTCCACCAGTTCTTCGACAAGTGCTACAAAGCTATGAGGGTAGTTTGGAAGACGATGTTTCCTTTGAATGCAGTTCCCCCTACTCTTTTGACTTTGATGTCTGAGTTTGGAAATGCCAAGAAGGTTCGGGAGCTAATAAGAGCTCAAGTTTTTGCAGGGGCCAAGTGTACGCTTGCCCTTGTGCTTGCTCGTTATCCTTCAGCTTGCTTGTTATCTATCGCCAATGCAACTGGTGATTTTGAAGAGCTGTACCCGAAGGTTTTAGCACCCGCCCATATAATTGTCGACAGGCTTGAGGAGGAGTCAAAGGTACCTGAAGAAAGGGAAACTCCGCAAGGGTGATGTCAAGGTGTAAAGTTACTTTTGTAAATTGTATTGGCTAGTCCATCCGAGTGTTAGGATTGTTGAGCCGAAACTTTTTATCTGGTTAATACATGAATATGTACTTTTACCATGCCGTTGGCAAATATTCAAAGGAGCAAAGCTTAATTGCCCATTGAATGTATGTGTACTAGTTGGTCAGCAAATCATTATGAGTGATCAGCTCGTGTTGCAGGTTTTGCTAAACCTGTTGTATGCGCAACTTTGCGTTCAACCGATTGTAAATTTCGACAGTCATTCCCAAATATTTCGGGTGTAATGATTCTACCGATGAGCCCATTGCTCTCTGATATTTCCATAAGTGAAATATCGAGCGTGGGTTGTGTATAAGTTTTCCAAACTCTTGCTTTGTACGGCACTCGTAGAGGCATCTGAAGCAGAGGGAAGGATTAATGTCCTCATTCTTCTTTGCAGTGCTCGTAGAGGCTTTTGCCCTGGGGCGCTATCTTCTGCCGCGTGTTACGTTGTGCCGTTACTTGGCAGCGGCACGGTCATAGATGCTTTAGATTACTGCAATACTTTAACAAGAATCGAAACTTATGTGCTTATTGATAGGGTAAATACGAAACTAGAGGGCGAAAACAAGAGGCCCTGTGTAAGGTAAAGGAAAAAATTTAAAAACTAAGGGAGTGTTTTATCAAGGAAGGGGTTCTTCTCTTCTTTAGGAGCATCTTCCGATTTCTTCGTCATGCTGGTGGTTGCTGCAGCGCTGTTGATTTCGCCAGGTGCCTGGGCAGCGATTGTCAGCGTCTTGCCGCCAACTACATCTTCTGCTTCGGCGACTGCCGAAACTTTTTTCACCGATGCTTTTGCTGCTGGGGCTTCGGGAGCTGGCTTCTTCTTGATTTCCCTGTCGAGTTTTTCCTCCTTGATTTCTTGTATCGTCAACTTGGGTGGGGGGTCGACAGTCTCTCGTCGTGGCCCAAACTTTGCAGCAATCCTTTGAAAGTCACGATCACAATTGTCCGAGCGCGAGAAGTTTCCGTAGACTGTGATGTTTGTCCCGCTGTTCCCTGGCATCTTCAGCTTGAGGTACGCATAGTGCGGCACAGCCATGAACTTGGCATAAGTTGGTCTCCCGAGTATGGCGTGATACTGTGATTCCCAGTTCACGACTTCAAACTCGATCTTCTCCTTCCTGAAATTGTCGGGTTTGCCGAAGACGACGTTCAGGTATGCTTTGCCAAGAGAGTGCGCTGGTGAAGTAGGGAGTATCCCATGGAAGCGGGTGTCTGAGTCTTCCAACATTCTCATGGTGATCCCCATACTTTGAATTGTGTCAAGGAATATCAGAGTTGAGTCCACTTCCTCCATCCATAAAGACTTTGCTCATCTTGAACCCTCCTATCTGTGCTTCGACCACTAGGGCTGCGTGCCCTGGTTTTGGTATAGTCATCGGGTGGTCCATTCGACTGAACGTGATTTCCTGAGACGACCACTCGACATATTCAGGAATGTTTGCCATAACACTTTCTGCCAGGTTAATTTCTCGGGTGAGCTTCTTCATCTCTCTTCTTGAAACGCCTGTCCTGTCGATCATACTCATTTGCCCACGTGGTGGTGGAAACGCCTCGTTGGGTTGATGAGGCTGAGCTTGCTGGACCTGATGTTGTGATGGGGGTGGCGGCGGTGGTGGTGGTAGCTGTTGCTGGCCTGCCTGCTGGATGAGTTTATGCATATCGAGGAACCGCCGACAGTCCCTGAGCAGGTGGCTAGACTTTACTTTACCATCCTTGGAATCGGTATATGAATGCAGGTAGCAAGGGGCGTTGATCTGTTCAGCGTAAGGCAATTCGGGAGTTCTCTGTTGTCGTGGTTTATAGTTGCCACGGTTCCTAGAGTTGTTCCGATTACCGTCCTGTCGATCATCTCGCCTGTCGTCGTACCGATTATCCTGCCGATCAGAGTAACCTGCGGCCACCAAGTTATTGTCATCGTAACTGCGGTTCTTCCTTCTCTTGTTCCGATCCCTTCGACCACCCGAATCATGCTTCGGCTGGTCATCCTCTTCGTTGTCACTACGCTGTCGTGGCTTTCGAACGTTGTCTTCGCCATCGGCCCAGCTGTTGGCGATTTCCATTAACTTGGTTATGGTTTTCGGCTTCTTGCGCCCAAGTTCTTCTATATAGCTTTCACGTCGGATGCCATCACTGAAAGCATCGATTGCTCTATCGACAGATACGTCTTCCGCAGCATTCAGGAGTTTGGTGAACCTCCCGATATATGCGCGCATCGACTCCTTCTGCTTTTGCTGACAGTGCCGTAACTCCTCGATCCCGACGGGCCTTTTGTAGGTTGCTTGAAAGTTAGCGACAAAGGCTTCTACTAGGTCATCCCATGACTTGATGGAACCCTTTGGCAGTCCTCTGAGCCAGGCTCGTGCTGAGTCCTTTAGGTAAAGCCGCAGGCACTGCATTGCTGCTATCTGGTTTCCTTTTTGCAGAATCACCGTTTGCAGGTAATCCTCTATCCAGGATCTCGGCTCCTGCTGCCCATCGTACTTGGCGGCGTCGGTAGGGGTGGGTTTGAACTTCTTAGGTGGCATCGCCTCCCGAATTTTGTAGCTTAAACAATCGGCCCCCCCTAAGTTCACCGTCGTTCTCCTGGGTCTCATCCGAAGAATCGCTGTCGAATTCCTCTCTGAGGGCGCGTCGTCGTCTTGCTTTGTCGATCCTGCTCTGAGTAATTTCATCCCGAGCGTCTCTTGCACGATGCTTTGAGGCGCTGGCCTGCAACGTGGTCTTCTCCTTCCTCGGTACTAGATTGTCTCCTAATATCGCGAGGCTTTCTAAGGCGCCACGATGAGCCTGAGCCATGGATCATTCGGGACGCTGATTAATGAGGTATGCTGCAAGGTTGGCTGTTGCTCCCGCGACAGTTTTTGGCCGTGGCATGCCCGCGGTGTCCGTGGTCATAAAGGACTTGGTCAAGTTCGATGTTATCTCCCTTGCATCATCTTCCGAAAGGCTGGACATTCTTGATCGGTGTTTGCCTCCTCCGTGGGTACTTCGAGAGGCGCTTCCCTGCGAACCCCTCCGTCGCTCGCTGGATCGGTCTGCCGCAGATAGACGTTTCTCGAGGGTGGCTTGCTCCTTAGATAGGCGCTCCCGATTCTTCTCCAATATGGAGCGGTAAGCATTGAGAGTGCCAACCGTGGTCCCCGTCGGAAGCGGTGTGTTGTTAAGGACGGCTGCCTTGGCTGCTGCCCACTCCTCCTCTGCGATGGTGTGGTCGCTATTGTCGTTGCTGGCGCTGTTTCCAAAACTAGCTCGCCTGCTAGAACGGGGGGTGCGAACTTCGTCTCCCCTATTAGCGACGTAAACTTGGAGGGGCGCCATTATTTGGGTGTCTCCTCGGGCGATGCTGCCGATGCTGTCCTCTCCCGATGAATAGTAGGCGTTGCAGATGAATGGTGTGTCGCTTGACCCCAGTCCGTGTCTGGTGTCGCAGTTCATGTAGTAATACGAGGTAAGCTCCGAGGACGTGGGATCGTCAGATCCAACTGACATGGAAGATGCCGAACGGGGAGTCGAAGGCGCAGATGGACTCGACGGGCTTGTAAGACCAGCCGAAAGGTCGAGTGATGACGATGCGCTTGGACTCGTTGATCTGGAGATGGGAGATTCCAGCAGCCGAAGAATTCCTTCCGAGTTGACGTTGTAGTGGACGCTCCCGAAAGCCATCTCCATGTTGCCTTGTAGACCAGAAAAGGTCGAGCGAGAAGATTCGCTATGCGGGGTGAATTCGTAGGAGCCGAAACGAATCGGGCTTCCCAGATGAGGCGATGATGGTGTTGACGAAGCTGCAGAAGACATGACGGGTTCAGCCGATGTCCGATCTTGTGCCGACAGGGTTCCCACAGACGGCGCCAATTGTCGAGGGTACTCCTCGCCAATGCCCTCCGATAGGGGCTTAGGGTTGATAGAATCCTGTAGGCTGACACGAGACATCGGTTCACAGACAAGCGGGGAGAGCGATTTACCCAGGTTCGGGGCCCTCGATGAGGTAAAACCCTTACGTCCTGCCTGTCTGTTCTTTGATTATGAAGACAATGGGTTACAATGGGGTGCCGAATAGTTCGGCTAAGATCTAGTCGAGATTGCTCTTGCTAGGGTTACCTAGCTCTAAGCTTTTCCTGGCTAAGATTGCTAAGATTGATCGTGTCCCTCGGCAGCCCCTCTCCTGGCCTTTATATAGAAGGCCAGGTCTCAAGAGGTCTAACCGAATACGACTAGATTTACAGTAGTTTAGATCCAATCTTTCCTTGTTTGTTCACTTCCTTGTCTTGCCCGTCAAGGAATCTTCTGGTACGCCGACCTAGCGGCCCATCACGCCTTCAGGTATCTTCATGGGCCTCCAATTAGTCAATACCGGATAGGGCAACGCTGGTTACTCGAAGGGTAATGCCCACGTCAACGCCATCAACACTTTGTTGAATATCATGTGAGTTGCTATGCATGTTCGTCTTGTCTGAAGTAAGGGCGATTTACCATGAGTTGAATGGTTTGAGCATGCATATTGTTAGAGAAGAACATTGGGCCGCTAACTAAAGCCATGATCCATGGTGGAAGTTTCAGTTTTGGACAACAATCCTCAATCTCTTATGAGAATATTAATTGTTGCTAAATTCTTATGCATTAAAGAGGAGTCCATTATCTGTTGTCTATGTTGTCCCGGTATGGATGTCTAAGTTGAGAATAATCAAAAGCGAGAAATCCAATGCGAGCTTTCTCCTTAGACCTTTGTACAGGCGGCATAGAGGTACCCCTTTGTGATACTTGGTTAAAACATATGTATTGCGGTGATAATCCAGGTAATCCGAGCTAATTAGGACAAGGTGCGGACACTATTGGTATACTATGCATGAGGCTTGCAACTTGTAGGATATAATTTACATGATACATATGCTTTATTACTACCGTTGACAAAATTGTTTCTTGTTTTCAAAATCAAAGCTCTAGCACAAATATAGCAATCGATGCTTCCCTCTGCGAAGGGCCTTTCTTCTACTTTTATGTTGAGTCAGTTCACCTATTTCTCTCCATCTCAAGAAGCAAACACTTGTATGAACTGTGCATTGATTCCTACATACTTGCATATTGAACTTATTATATTTTGCATTGACACTATCCATGAGATATATATGTTACAAGTTGAAAGCAACCGCTGAAACTTAATCTTCCTTTGTGTTGCTTCAATGCCTCTACTATGAATTTATTGCTTTATGAGTTAACTCTTATGCAAGACTTATTGATGCTTGTCTTGAAAGTACTATTCATGAAAAGTCTTTGCTATATGATTCAATTATTTACTCATTGTCTTTACCATTGCTTTGGATCACTGCATTCATTACATGTGCTTACAGTAGTATGATCAAGATTATGATAGCATGTCACTTCAGAAATTATCTTTGTTATCGTTTACCTACTCGGGACGAGTAGGAACTAAGCTTGGGGATGCTGATACGTCTCCAACGTATCGATAATTTCTTATGTTCCATGCTACTTTATTGATGATACCTACATGTTTTATACATACTTTATGTCATATTTATGCATTTTCCGGCACTAACCTATTAACAAGGTGTCGAAGAGCCAGTTGCTATTTTTTGCTGTTTTTGGTTTCAGAAATCCTAGTAAGGAAATATTCTCGGAATTGGACGAAATCAACGCCCAGGATCTTATTTTTCCATGAAGCTTCCAGAAGTCCGGAGAGGAAACGAAGTGGGGCGACGAGGCAGCCACACACTAGGGCGGCGCGGCCCAAGCCCTGGCTGCGCCGGCCTGTGGTGTGGGCGCCTCGTGGCGCCCCCTGACCTACCCTTCCGCCTACATAAGCCTTCGTCGAGAATAACTCCAGTACCGAGAGCCACGATACGGAAAACCTTCCAGAGACGCCGCCGCCGCCAATCCCATCTCGGGGGATTTAGGAGATCGCCTCCGGCACCCTGCCGGAGAGGGGAATCATCTCCCGGAGGACTCTTCACCGCCATGGTCGCCTCCGGAGTGATGTGTGAGTAGTTCACCCCTGGACTATGGGTCCATAGAAGTAGCTAGATGGTCGTCTTCTCGTAATTGTGCTATCATTGTTGGATATTGTGAGCTGCCTAACATGATCAAGATCATCTATCTGTAATGCTACATGTTGCCTTTGTTGGGATCCAATGAATAATGAATACTATGCTATGTTGATTATCAATCTATCTATGTGTTGTTTATGATCTTGCATGCTCACCGTTGCTAGTAGAGGCTCTGGCCAAGTTTTTGCTTGTAACTCCAAGAGGGAGTATTTATGCTCGATAGTGGGTTCATGCCTCCATTAAATCTGGGGGAGTGACAACAACCTCTAAGGTTGTGGATGTGCTGTTGCCACTAGGGATAAAACATCAATGCTATGTCTAAGAATATATTTATTGATTACATTACGCACCATACTTAATGCAATTGTCTGTTGTTTGCAACTTAATACTGGAGGGGGTCGGATGATAACTTTGAAGGTGGACTTTTTAGGCATAGATGCATGCTGGATAGCGGTCTATGTACTTTGTCGTAATGCCCAATTAAATCTCACAATACTCATCATAACATGTATGTGCATGGTCATGCCCTCCTTATTTGTCAATTGCCCAACTGTAATTTGTTCACCCAACATGCTTATTCTTATCGGAGAGACACCACTAGTGAACCGTGGACCCCGGTCCATTCTTTTACATCGAATACAATCAACAGCAATACTCGTTCTACTGTTTTCTGCAAACATCATCATCCACACTATACATCTAATCCTTTGTTACAGCAAGCCGGTGAGATTGACAACCTCACTGTTACGTTGGGACAAAGTACTTTGGTTGTGTTGTGCAGGTTCCACGTTGGCGCCGGAATCTCTGGTGTTGCGCCGCACTACACTCCGCTGCCATCAACCTTCAATGTGCTTCTTGGCTCCTACTGGTTCGATAAACCTTGGTTTCTTACTGAGGGAAAACTTACCGCTGTACGCATCACACCTTCCTCTTGGGGTTCCCAACGGGCACGTCGACTGCGTGCTAGCATCAGCGGCGTATGGCCCATCGGGCGGCCCAGTTGCTGTAGATCAAGATGGATGACGTCCAACCCAGGAACAAGGAGCCGGGTCCACCGACCTACTTTGGAAGTCGGATCCGACCTAGCCCATCAGGGGTAGCCGGATCCAGTACGGCGTATAAGGAAAGGTGGATCCTTGATGTGCACGGCAATGTAATATTCCGTAGTTAGGAAACTTGTATTCCGTCTAGGACTCTCCGTGTAAACCCTAGATCCTGGCTCCTTTATAAGTAGGATCCCGGGAGCCCTAGAGGCACAACCACAACTCATTGTAACAATGCGAAAGCGCCCAGATAATTCTAGACAAGCAGCAGTAGGCCCTGTCATCGTGCAGGTGTTCCGAAGCTGGGTAAATCGCATACCACCATCCCGAGGAATCTCCGCCTGATGACCCCTACTTCTTCTCCCCCTCGTGAGGATCCCTCCTCTGAGGTACTGTCGAATAGGCAACGACAGTTGGCGCCCACCGTGGGGCCAGCGGCGTCTGGAGGCCGGAACCGGGAGGGTTCCACCATGGGAAGCTTCAATGACTCCATCGCTGTGGGGGTGTCCTTTATGCCGGGAACTTTCCGATCGTCCCTCAGGACGAGTGCTGGATTCCGGCTAAGACTGACCCCATCAAGCTCTCCATCGTCCCAATCGGCGGCATTCACATCTTCATCGGCGAGACCGTCGATTCCGATGGAAACACCCTGGTAAGTAACACTGATGCAACCTCCACTGAGCAGGACGCATTCGCGAAGATCCAATCTGAGTCGCAGGAACTTCCTAAGGAAGATTCCGACTGAGATCTGGAAATTTCAAAGCCCACCCAATCTGCCCCTGGGCAGGAAATAATGGTGGAAGACCAATGCAGATCCGCCTGGGTCTCCTAGGTGTTAGAAAAGCAAAGGTGTCAGTTCGTGCACTTCCTCGCACATACCGCAGGAATCGCCCTTCCTCAGGATGGAGCTGGGCCCATGCAGGTTGAGGCTGCCGGAGACAGTGATACTCCGGATCAGAAAGAGCTTGTCGGAGACAACAACTCTCCGGATCAGCAAGAGGATGCCGGATACAAATAAGAGTCAATCCTCAAGAACCTAAGCCCACTATCTGATGATGTGTCCTCCATGGATACAGAGGAATACAACCGTGCTATGAAGGAGTTGGAGGATTGATACGTCTCAAACATATCTATAATTTCTTATGTTCCATGCTACTTTATTGATGATACTCACATGTTTTATACATACTTTATGTCATATTTATGCATTTTCCGGCACTAACCTATTAACGAGATGCCGAAGAGCCAGTTGCTGTTTTCTGCTGTTTTTGGTTTCAGAAATCCTAGTAAGGAAATATTCTCAGAATTGGATGAAATCAATGCCCAGGGTCCTATTTTTCCACGAAGCTTCCAGAAGTCCGAAAGGGAAACAAAGTGGGGCTATCTACTGTTGGCTTATTTTCCTGTAGACAGTGTTGGGCCTCCAAGAGCAGAGGTTTGTAGAACAGCAGCAAGTTTTCCCTTAAGTGGACCACCCAAGGTTTTATCGAACTCAGGGAGGAAGAGGTCAAAGATATCCCTCTAAAGCAACACTGCAATCACGATACAAGAAGTCTCTTGTGTCCCCAACACACCTAATACACTTGTCAGATGTATAGGTGCACTAGTTCGGCGAAGAGATAGTGAAATACAAGTGGTATGGATGTATATGAGTGGTAATAGCAATCTGAAATAAATATGGCAGCGAGTAAACATGTAGCAGAACAGTAAATAAACGGAGATTCGATGTTTGGAAACAAGGCCTAGGGATCATACTTTCACTAGTGGACACTCTCAACATTGCAATCATAAAGGAATATAAATAAGCACTTCACTATGCTATTCTGAATTACTCTCTGGCAAGATAACGAACACTAATTCATCATGTAGGAAAACCTTAAAGATGTATTCCCAAGTACTAATAAACACCCCACGCTGTCACTGTGAGCATTCATAGGAGGTACTAACACACCATAATTTCATAGAGACATCCAACTCAAATCATAACTCAGTGAACAAGTTTTCTGTGAAATATAGCCTAAGAGACCCACACGGTGCACACACTGTCACCTTTACACACGTGGGACAAGGAGTCTCCGGAGATCACATAAGTAAAATCCACTTGAATAGCATAACGACATCTAGATTACAAATATCATCATATGGATCTCAATCATGTAAGGCAGCTCATGAGATCATTGTATTGAAGTACATGGGAGAGAGATTAACCACATAGCTACCGGTACAGCCCTTAGCCTCGATGGAGAACTACTCCCTCCTCATGGGAGACAGCAGCGGTGATGAAGATGGCGGTGGTGTCGATGGAGATGCCTTCCGGGGGCAATTCCCCGTCCCGGCGGCGTGCCGGAACAGAGACTTCTGTCCCCCAAATCTTGGCTTCGCGATGGCAGCGGCTCTGGAAGGTTTCTCGTACCGTGGCTTATTCGTCTCGATGTTTTAGGTCAGGAAGGCTTAAATAGGCGAAGAGTCGGAGTCGGAGGGGCCACGGGGGCGCCACACAACAGGGGGGCGCCCCCCTCTTGGCCGCGCCGCCACCATGTGTGGTGGCCCTGGGCCTCTCCTCTGGCCCCTCTTCGGTGTTCTGGAAGCTTCGTGGAAATATAAGATCGTGGGCCTTGATTTCGTCCATTCCGAGAATATTTCCTGTGTAAGATTTCTGAAACCAAAAATAGCAGAAAACAGGAACTGGCACTTCGGCATCTTGTTAATAGGTTAGTTCCGGAAAATGCATCAAAACGATATAAAGTGTGAACAAAACATGTAGGTATTGTCATAAAACAAGCATGGAACATCAGAAATTATAGATACGTTGGAGACCTATCAGCATCCCCAAGCTTAGTTCCTACTCGTCCTCGAGTAGGTAAACGATAACAAAGATAATTTCTGAAGTGACATGCTACCAACATAATCTTGATCCAATAATGATGTAAAGCATGTGAACTGAGATCAAATCACTCAAAGCAAATGTCTATATTGATATAAGAGATGATAATGCAAGAGTTAAACAAGCTAGAAGTTTTCATGAACTGTTGCTTTAAAGACATGAAACCGTACAAAGTTCATTAAAGATGTGTTAAGTATTCAGCGTAGAAGTTCTATCCTTCATTCCAAGCATCAAGTAAATTTTCACAACATAAGAAGGATTCAGTCAAGTAAAAATAAACATGAACGTCATGAATCAACTGTTTCGAAGTCTACTCGACCGGTGAGCGCAAGCATTTGGTATTAGCACCAGGATGTTATGGCATAAAGAACGTTAATGGGGGTTTGGAAGGCCAAATGGAAGAAAGTCTTACAAAGCTATAAGTGATCATTAGACAAGAGGAAGTCTTATGATCGAAGCTATGCAAGAAGTAGTGATTGCCATGCAACGGATGCACATAGAGCTATATGTGTATGAAAGCTCTCCAATGGAACAAGTGGGGGTGCATCCAACTTGGTTGCTCACGAAGACCTAGAGCACTTTTGAGGAGGCTCATCATTGGAATATACAACCCAAATTCTATAGTGTAAATTCCCCACATAGTTATACTAGTAAAACATGAAAACTCTCTCATATGGAGTGTAGGTGCTAAACATAAGCACAAATGATGACTATGAATACTGCAGGTGCTAAAACATGAGCACAAGTGTGGATAAAAGATAGTGATGCTGCCCCCTTTTTCTTTATTCTCTTTTTTTTTTCTTTTTTTTTCTTTTCTATTTTTTCTTCTTTCTTCTTTATTTTTTCTATTTTTGATGGCCTCCATGGCTCTTTTAACTTTTAGGGGCAACATCCTAATATGACAACACACTTTTTGGTACAAATAACTCATAATGAATGAAACATGATGTATAAAACTGTATGCCTCTGCCAGTGTAGCAGGATGTGCAATGATCTAGCGTAACATGGGTAAACCACACATCAGCTGTATAGAATCATGCAAAGCAATATGTAAATAATGAATAACAACAAGTCATGTAATGTAAGATGGAAGTTGCATGGCAATATATCTTGGAACAGCTATGGAAATGCTGTGGTAGGTAGGTATGGTGGCTGTTTTGAGGAAGATGTATGGCTTATGTGTAGGAGAACAAGAGAAAGTCCTCCTACGGGTTTGGATGTACTGGCGAAGTATGCACAATTCTCAATGTGAGCAAAAGGCAACGCACAGTACCGAAGAGGCTAGCAAATTTGGATGGTGGAAGTGCCAAAAACCGTAGCTTAACATTAGTCAAAAAGAACTCACAAGCTTATTGCAAACAACTAGCGAGTTCATCATTAAGAGCATGATTAAAATTTACTCCAAGGAGGGCCGTTCACGGTGGCACAAGTACCCCGCTAGCTCCCTCGACCTTCAGCACAACATAGTTATTACGATGAACTCTCAGACATGGAAAGCTATCAAGTCCAACTACACCTTCAACTATTTAAATAGAGTTTGTAGTACGACACAAGCTTAAAGACAACAATCCACTACTAATTTTAACTTATTTAAACCACAAGCCTTACCATCTAAATACCTCAAAACATTTGCAAAGAATCAAGTTATCAAAGCTCAATGATCTACAAGATTATGCAAGTGTTTCATTATACCACTACCACATGCAACATTTCCTGAACCGACCAAATAACAATGAACGAAGCAGTTTTCAACCTTCGCCACGAACATTAAAAGCTAAGAACACATGTGTTCATATGAACCAGCGGAGCGTGTCTCTCTCCCACACAAGCATGAATTTATTCAAACAAAACAAAAATAAAAACAAACAGACGCTCTAAGTAAAGTACATAAGATGTGATGGAATAAAAATATAGTTTCAATAGAAGAAACCTGATAAATTGTTGATGAAGAAGGGGATGCCTTGGGCATCCCCAAGCTTAGACACTTGAGTCTTCTTGAAATATGCAGGGATGAACTACGGGGGCATCCCCAAGCTTAGACCTTTCACTCTTCTTAATCATATATCATCCTCCTCTCTTGACCCTTGAAAACTTCCTCCACACCAAACTCAAAACAAACTCATTAGAGGGTTAGTGCATAATCAAAAATTCACATGTTTAGAGGTGACACAATCATTCTTAACACTTCTGGACATTGCCCAAAGCTACTGGAAGTTAATGGAATAAAGAAATCCATCCAACATAGCAAAAGAAACAATGCGAAATAAAAGGCATAATCTGTCAAAACAGAATAGTCCGTAAAGACGAATTTTTTAGAGGCACCAGACTTGCTCAGATAAAAATGCTCAAATTGAATGAAAGTTCCATACATATCTGAGGATCACTCACGTAAATTGGCAGATTTTTCCGAGTTACCTACAGAGAACCGTGCCCAAATTCGTGACAGACATAAATCTGTTTCTGCGTAGTAATCCAAATCTAGTATCAACCCTACTATCAAAGACTTTACCTGGCACAACAATGCAATAAAATAAATATAAGGAGAGGTTGCTACAGTAGTAACAACTTCCAAGACTCAAATATAAAACAAAAGTACTGTAGTACAATAAAAACATGGATTATCTCCCAAGAAGTGCTTTCTTTACAGCCATTAAGATGGGCTCAGAAATTTTAATGATGCACTCCCAAGAAATAAGCGTTGAAGCAAAAGAGAGCATCAAAAAGAAAATTCAAAACAAATTTAAGCCTAACCCACTTCCTATGAAAAGGAATCTTGTAAATAAACAAATTCGTGAAGCACAATGCAATAAGCATAGGAAAACTAGACAAGCGCAACTTCAAGATTTTCAGCATATAGAGAGGTGTTTTAGTAACATGAAAATTTCTACAACCATATTTTCCTCTCTCATAAAGATTTTCAGTAGCATCATGAACAAATTCAACAATATAACTATCAAATGAAACATTCTTATCATGAGCTATATGCATAAAATTATTACTCTCCACATAAGCATAATCAATTTTATTAGTTGTAGTGGGAGCAAATTCAACAGAGTAGCTATCATTATTATTCTCATCAAGTGTAGGAGGCATAGTATAATCATAATAAAATTTACTCTCCATAGTAGGCGGCACCAAAAGACCACTATCATTATAATCATCATAAATAGGAGGCAAAGTATCATCAAAGAAAATTTTCTCCTCCATGCTTGGGGGACTAAAAATATCATGCTCATCAAAACCAGCTTCCCCAAGCTTAGAACTTTCTATATCATTAGCAACAATGGTGTTCAGAGCGTTCATACTAATATCATTGCTACTAGCATGCAAATAAGGTTCCATAGGTTTTTTAATTTTTGCAGCAAACAATCCATGTCTTAACTCAGGAAATAGATTAAAAAGTTCATAGTTGCTTTCCATTATGTCAAACTAGTGATAAATAAGAAACAAAAAGATGCAATTGCAGGATCTAAAGGAAATAGCTTCGAGCACTCACCCAGAAAATAGCTTAGTTGCCAGGATCCGGAGTGTGAATGCCTTTTACCTTTCCTCCCCGGCAACGGTGCCAGAAAATAGCTTGTTGTCTACTGTTGGCTTCTTTTCCTGTAGACAGTGTTGGGCCTCCAAGAGCAGAGGTTTGTAGAACAGCAGCAAGTTTTCCCTTAAGTGGATCACCCAAGGTTTTATCGAACTCAGGGAGGAAGAGTGATGTAGCCCGACCTTCGGTCTTCGCCACATCATATGCATCGACGCCGACATGTCACGCAAAGGTGAATCTTCTCCTTTATGCGTGCATACAATTACCTATGTGGAATGGTATGCTACTTCATCCTCCGTCATATGACCATGATAGGAATACATCGCCAAGTACGGAGGAAGTGGAGGATGCCGTGGATGCTCGAGGACTCAAGGCCAAGGTCGTGGAAGCATGGAAGAAACTCCAGGCGCAGCTACACCGGAGTCGCCGGCCTCGCCAACTCACAACGGAGTCTCCGGCCCATGAAGATCAAGACCGGAGTCTCCGGCCTACATACACGAGAGTCTCCGAACTATGTGAAGCGCTAGCCACAAGTCAATTAGGGCCAAGGCCCATGTACCCCCTTCTATGCCTAAACTACCCCTCCTTAGTGGCTCCCTATATATAGGCTCCCACCTCCCCTTCATTAGGTTAGAGTAGATGAACTAGAATTTGGCTCATGCCTCCACCATCCCTTTGGGATTAGGGAAACCCCTCCTTAGATTATCATATCTATTGTATCAAGGCACTCCTTATATGATTAGTCTCTCACACTTGTGATTCTACCACCGGTCTCTCACTCGTGTGATTCCACCGATCGTATACCGATCTTCCTCTCGGGGATTCTACCGCGTGTCTCTCCCTTGAGAGATTCTATCGGGATAGTGGTTCGGGCTATCGGGAGTAAACCGGAATTGTATCGGGTTGGTGTGTGTTTGCGTGTGTTCATCGTGTTCATCGCCGTGTTCTTCGTGTTCTTCCTCTCCTCCGCCTTTCCCTCGGTCAATTCGTGAGATCGGGCAACCCACGTGGTCTTAGGCCGCATCATATGGTATCAGAGCAAACGTTGCCACGAATTTGACCACAAATCTCTCCAATTTTCGCCCAAAAATTTTCCCCAAAAAATTGCCCCCAAAAATAGCTCGAAAATTGATCTCCGAATTTGTTGCGTTTTTTGTGGTTTTGATCCACAGATTTGGTGTCTTTGTACTGATCTACTAATCCCTATCTTTTTCCCCTTCAAATTCTACCAATTTTCGTCCAGATCTGAGAGGATTTGACCACCGTTTTCGTGGTGTTCTTGGCTCAGTTCATCCCTGTGTTCTTCCCAAGCAGGTCAACTCAACAACCACCTCCTGGCCACTCGGTCCCACCTGCATCCCGCCGCCGCTGCCACTTCCGTTCTCAGCGCGACCGCGCCTCGACCCCGCGCGGCCCATCTCCCGCTCGCTGCTAGCGCTTGCACGCGCCACCAGCTACCACGCCGCTCGCCCAAGCGCGGCCCGCCCCTGCTCCTGCTCCTACCAGCGCGCAAGCCAGCCGCCAGCTGCAGCTACGCTCCCGGTCGGCCGCCCGCGCGCGCCCTGCCCATCACCGCGCGGCCGCCGCAGCTGCCTTGCCTCGCCTCGCCCAGGCCCCGCGCCCCAGCATGCCCTGCCGCCGGCCAAGCCCCGCTCACATCGCTCAGGCCGCAACAGCAGCTCCTCTGGCCGCGCACCACCTTGCTCCCGCTCGGGCCACCTCCAACCGGCCGCCCACCATCCAGGCCACCCTGCCAGCTCCCGCGCGCCCGCCCCACCCTGGCCCTGCCCGCTCGAGCCAACAGCGGCCGCCCATCACGCAGCCCCGGCCAACTCCCGCGCTAGCTGCTGCGTGCTCCTTTCCACTTGCCTCGCTGTGCGCAAAATCAACCCGGTTGAAACCGGACCAAAACCGGGCGTCACGCCGGATTTCTCGTAAAAAATTGCTCGGACCGGGCGGCAACCGGACGGTCCGGTCCAACCGGCCCCATAACCGGATTTGACGATTTTGACCCAAATTTCATCCATTTTTGACACATCTTTTTGTCCCAAATTTTGACAACTTTCCGGAGCCCGTTTAACTCCAAATTTTAACAGCATCCCCCAAATACTCCACATAGCCCATCTCTAATTTTTGACGATTTTTTGAGCCCAACTTTCGACCGCTCGTTTTGACCCAACTTTTCGGGCATTGACTTAATTTGCTCGGTTTCCGATTTGGAGTGCATCGGTTGTCTATTCCGCTTCCACGCCTACATCAACACCGCGACGACACCGTTGGCACCCCGGATTCCGGCGCAACGTCGCCACCATCATCGACACCCCTTCGTCATCGCAAGTTCGTGTGCTTGACACCGCCTAACCTTTTCATCTAGGTATAACTTGCACCCCTCACTCCTTGTAGCCCCGTTTCTTTCTTTGTGTACCTATCCCATTGAGAGTGGCTTTCCGAGCGTTGCGAAGCATTGCACAAGTGTCACGACCGTGAGAGGGTGTGTGTGTGCGCGTTGTGTTGAGCGAAGCTCCGAAGCAAGCTCGGTGTGAAAGATACACAAAAGAAGAAAAAGTGTGACATATACATAGAGAAAAAGAAAGCTTCTAAGCATAGAAAAAAAGTGAAAAAAAAGTGAAAAGAAAGAAAAAAAAAATAGAAAAAGAGTGTGTGTCCACCGATACCGAGAAGTGCAAAGCTTGTGCGCACTAAGAGAGAAAAGAGAAGAGTGGCATTTGTGCAAATCTTGTTGCTTCCCTCTTATGCAACCAAGCTACCGTCTCTCTTGTGTTGGCGTGGCACCGAGCTTATAGTCTTCGTTAGGATCATCTTGTTACTTGCTCACTTCCTTGGTCGCGCTAACCCCATTGTTCTCCTTTGTGTGTGTTTCCGTGTTTCCTTGACATAGATCACCACTCTTGACATTTGACTTTGGATCTTACCCACATTTGACAATAGACTTTTCGTTGATCTTTTTCGTTTGCTATCCACCCCTTACCCACCACATATAGAGTTCTTAGCCTTTTGCGTGTGCTTTGAGTGTGTGTGTGAGTAACCCCGATACATTTCGATTTTGCTCTTGACTTGAACCACTTTTCCGATACTTTCTTGATAGGTGAGATACTTGTGTAGCTTTCCTTCCACCACATACATATACACCTTCCTAGTGAGCCATATACATGATGACCCCACAAGAGCAAGCCGAGATGAGAGCATACTTCGCCGAGCTAGATGCTCGAGAAGCCCAAATGACACCCAAAGATAAAGCTGAGTGCAACGCATACTTCAAACACCTTGAGAGCAAGAGAGATACACACCATGAGTCGAGTGAGGATGTTTCGATTTCTAACAACTTAACCTCTACTCCGCTTGTGTTGTCTTCCTCTTTGCTAGGTTGCTCGGACATCGACGACGCCATTGCCATGGAGATGAGGGACTCCACTATATGTGAGATGAGTGACTCCACTATTTGTGAGATGAGTGCATCCACTATATGTGAGATTGAGAGCCACCACTTGGAGGGCATGAGTGATACACCGAGTGAGATGAGAGTGGTAGTTGATAGGTCATGTGAGGCCATTTCAAATTCTAACAACTTACCCTCTACCTCTAGTGTGTTTCCTTGTGTCTTATTAGGTCCCATGGATGACGAGACGCCGATCATGGAGAAGATGTACATGGTGCATGAAGATGATGATATCACACCATGCTTGTTGCTTGAAGATGAACATGGAGGCCACATCGAGCCTACCTCTTCCACAACACCTACCTCATATGAGTGGGACTACAAAGGTACCTATATGGGTGTTGATGATGCCATGATCCCACTAGTGGACATGATGATTTGTGAGTGCTTGCATGAGTTGGATGATCCTAGTGTTATGTCATATGCTTCTTTCACTTTCCCTTGTGATACTCGTGATACCACCATTGTTGATCATGTGGAAATAGTTGCTTGTGACAATTTGACCATGCCATGCTATGATACAAACTTGAACATGTTTTGTGCTACATGCTTGCAATATTCTCCCATTAGTGCAACCAAAATGTTGAATACTTTCTCTTTCCAATGCTTGGTTTGCCATAATGTTAATATGCTTGTAAATGAGATTGCCCCCATAGCTCTCTCACATTTTGGAGATTTTGCATATATCCATGTTGAGCATGTTCCCATGTTTACTCCGCATATTCACCACATCTACTATGGTAAATTGCTTAATGCTAATGGTGATGTGCAAAAGAAATGGACCATCATGATGAATGATGTGTTCATATACCACGCACACACGTTCTTTGCTTTGCCTATTGTGTGTGTAGGTACACGGAAGACAAGGTCAACCTCGATTGAGCACGAGTTGACCAAACGAGCTCTTGAGAGCATGATACAAGTGAGCTCCAATGAGTGGTTTCGCCCACACACTTCGACTACACAAGATCTCTCAATGAGAGCACAACGACACTTTGATAAGGTGACCTCCTTCAACTTGCGCTCTCTTGCTATACCCATGGAACTTCGGCTACTCTTTGAGTGTTGCGTTGCTTGTCTTGTGCTATTGATAGGGTTCATGATAAGTGATGCCACATTCAAGAGTTGTTGTCATCTCCCACCTCTACCCGTTCATGATGAGTTATCGTCGAGGTCGACTCTTTTTCAAGTGGGGGGAGATGATGTAGCCCGACCTTCGGTCTTCGCCACATCATATGCATCGACGCCGACATGTCACGCAAAGGTGAATCTTCTCCTTTATGCGTGCGTACAATTACCTATGTGGAATGGTATGCTACTTCATCCTCCGTCATATGACCATGATAGGAATACATCGCCAAGTACGAAGGAAGTGGAGGATGCCGTGGATGCTCGAGGACTCAAGGCCAAGGTCGTGGAAGCATGGAAGAAGCTCCAGGCGCAGCTACACCGGAGTCGCCGGCCTCGCCAACTCACAACGGAGTCTCCGGCCCATGAAGATCAAGACCGGAGTCTCCGGCCTACATACACGAGAGTCTCCGGACTATGTGAAGCGCTAGCCACAAGTCAATTAGGGCCAAGGCCCATGTACCCCCTTCTATGCCTAAACTACCCCTCCTTAGTGGCTCCCTATATATAGGCTCCCACCTCCCCCTTCATTAGGTTAGAGTAGATGAACTAGAATTTGGCTCATGCCTCCACCATCCCTTTGGGATTAGGGAAACCCCCTCCTTAGATTATCATATCTATTGTATCAAGGCACTCCTTATATGATTAGTCTCTCACACTTGTGATTCTACCACCGGTCTCTCACTCGTGTGATTCCACCGATCGTATACCGATCTTCCTCTCGGGGATTCTACCGCGTGTCTCTCCCTTGAGAGATTCTATCGGGATAGTGGTTCGGGCTATCGGGAGTAAACCGGAATTGTATCGAGTTGGTGTGTGTTTGCGTGTGTTCATCGTGTTCATCGCCGTGTTCTTCGTGTTCTTCCTCTCCTCCGCCTTTCCCTCGGTCAATTCGTGAGATCGGGCAACCCACGTGGCCTTAGGCCGCATCAAAGAGTCAAAGATATCCCTCTCAAGCAACCCTGCAATCACGATACAAGAAGTCTCTTGTGTCCCCAACACACCTAATACACTTGTCAGATGTATAGGTGCACTAGTTCGGCGAAGAGATAGTGAAATACAAGTGGCATGGATGTATATGAGCGGTAATAGCAATCTGACATAAATATGGCAGCGAGTAAACATGTAGCAGAACAGTAAATAAACGGAGATTCGATGTTTGGAAATAAGGCCTAGGGATCATACTTTCACTAGTGGACACTCTCAACATTGCAATCATAAAGGAATATAAATAAGCACTTCACTATGCTATTCTGAATTACTCTCTGGCAAGATAACGAACACTAATTCATCATGTAGGCAAACCTTAAAGATGTATTCCCAAGTACTAATAAACACCCCACGCCGTCACTCGTGAGCATTCATAGGAGGTACTAACACACCATAATTTCATAGAGACATCCAACTCAAATCATAACTCGGTGAACAAGTATTCTGTGAAATATAGCCTAAGAGACCCACACGGTGCACACACTCTGTCACCTTTACACACGTGGGACAAGGAGTCTCCGAAGATCACATAAGTAAAATCCACTTGAATAGCATAACGACATCTAGATTACAAAGATCATCATATGGATCTCAATCATGTAAGGCAGCTCATGAGATCATTGTATTGAAGTACATGGGAGAGAGATTAACCACATAGCTACCGGTACAGCCCTTAGCCTCGATGGAGAACTACTCCCTCCTCATGGGAGACAGCAGCGGTGATGAAGATGGAGGTGGTGTCGATGGAGATGCCTTCCGGGGGCCTTGATTTCGTTCATTCCGAGAATATTTCCTGTGTAAGATTTCTGAAACCAAAAATAGCAGAAAACAGGAACTGGCACTTCGGCATCTTGTTAATAGGTTAGTTCCGGAAAATGCATCAAAACGGTATAAAGTGTGAACAAAACATGTAGGTATTGTCATAAAACAAGCATGGAACATCAGAAATTATAGATACGTTGGAGACGTATCTGGCGACGAGGCGGCGACACAGCAGGGCCGCGCGGCCAGGGCTAGGGCCGCGCCGCCCTGGCGTGTGGGCCCCTCGTGACGCCCCCTGACCTACCCTTCCACCTACATATAGCCTTCGTCGCGAGTACCCCAGTACCGAGAACCACGATACGGAAAACCTTCCAGAGATGCTGATACATCTCAAACGTATCTATAATTTCTTATGTTCCATGCTACTTTATTTATGATACACACATGTTTTATACATACTTTATGTCATATTTATGCATTTTCCGGCACTAACCTATTAACAAGGTGCCGAAGAGCCAGTTGCTGTTTTCTGCTGTTTTTGGTTTCAGAAATCCTAGTAAGGAAATATTCTCAGAATTGGACGAAATCAACGCCCAGGGTCTTATTTTTCCACGAAGCTTCCAGATGTCCGAAAGGGAAACGAAGTGGGGCGACGAGGCGGTGACACGCCAGGGTGGCGCGGCCCAGGCCCTGGCCGCGCGGCCCTGTTGTGTGGGCCCCTCGTGACGCCCCTAAACCTACCCTTCCGCCTACATATAGCCTTCGTCGAGAATATCCCAGTACCGAGAGCCACGATACGGAAAACCTTCCAGAGACGCCACCGCCGCCAATCCCATCTCGGGGGATTCAGGAGATCGCCTCCGGCACCCTGCCGAAGAGGGGAATCATCTCCCGGAGGACTCTTCACCGCCATGGTCGCCTCCGGAGTGATGTGTGAGTAGTTCACCCCTGGACTATGGGTCCATAGCTGTAGCTAGATGGTTGTCTTCTCCTCATGTGCTATCATTGTCGGATCTTGTGAGCTGCCTAACATGATCAAGATCATCTATTTGTAATGCTACATGTTGCGTTTGTTGGGATCCGATGAATATGGAATACTATGTTATGTTGATTATCAATCTATCATCTATGTGCTGTTTATGATCTTGCATGCTCTCCGTTATTAGTAGAGGCTCTGGCCAAGTCATTACTTGTAACTCCAAGAGGGAGTATTTATGCTCGATAGTGGGTTCATGCCTCCATTAAATCTGGGACAGTGATAGAAAGTTCTAAGGTTGTGGATGTGCTGTTTCCACTAGGGATAAAACATCAATGCTATGTCTAAGGATATTTGTGTTGATTACATTACGCACAATACTTAATGCAATTGTCTGTTGTTTGCAACTTAATACTGGAAGGGGTGCGGACGTTAACCCGAAGGTGGACTTTTTAGGCATAGATGCATGCTGGATAGCGGTCTATGTACTTTGTCGTAATGCCCAATTGAATTTCACACTACTCATCATAATATGTATGTGCATTCTCATGCCATCTTTATTTGTCAATTGCCCAACTGTAATTTGTTCACCCAACATACTATTTCTTATTGGAGAGACACCACTAGTGAACTGTGGACCCCGGTCCATTCTTTACATCGAATACAATCTACTGCAATACTTATTCTTACTGTTCTCTGCAAACATCATCATCCACACTATACATCTAATCCTTTGTTACAGCAAGCCGGTGAGATTGACAACCTCACTGTTACGTTGGGGCAAAGTATCTTGGTTGTGTTGTGTAGGTTCCACGTTGGCGCCGGAATCCCTGGTGTTGCGCCGCACTACACTCCGCCACCATCAACCTTCAACGTGCTTCTTGACTCCTACTGGTTCGATAAACCTTGGTTTTTTACTGAGGGAAACTTACTGTTGTACGCATCACACCTTCCACTTGGGGTTCCCAACGGACGCGTGTTGTACGCGTGTCAAGCTAAATTTCTGGCGCCGTTGCCGGGGAGATCAAGACACGTTGCAAGGGGAGTCTCCAATTCCAATCACTTTACTTTTTTTTGTCTTGCTTTGCTTTATTTTATTTACTACTTTGTTTGCTGCATTATATCAAAATACAAAAAAGTTAGTTACTTGCTTTACTTTATTTACTATCTTGTTTGCATTCTCCACATTAAAAAACACAAAAAAATAGTTACTTGCATTTACTTTATCTAGTTTGCTTTATTTACTACTACTAAAATGGGTACTCCTGAAAATACTAAGTTATGTGACTTCACAAACACAAATAATAATGATTTCTTATGCACACCTATTGCCCCACCTGCTACTACAGCAGAATTCTTTGAAATTAAACCTACTTTACTGAATCTTGTTATGAGAGAGCAATTTTACGGCGTTAGTTCGATGATGCTTGCTACCCATCTTAATAATTTTGTTGAACTATGTGAAATGCAAAAGTATAAGGATGTAGATGGTGACATTATAAAATTAAAATTGTTTCCTTTCTCATTAAGAGGAAGAGCTAAAGATTGGTTGCTAGCTTTGCCTGAGAATAGTATTGATTCATGGACTAAATGTAAGGGTGCTTTCATTGGTAGATATTATCCTCCTGCTAAAATTATATCTTTGAGAAGTAGCATAATGAATTTTAAGCATATGGATAATGAGCATGTTGCCCAAGCATGGGAAAGAATGAAATCTTTGGTTAAAAATTGCCCAACCCATGGACTGACTACCTGGATGATCATCCAAACCTTTTATGCAGGATTGAATTTTTCTTCGCGGAACCTATTGTATTCAGCTGCTGGAGGTACTTTTATGTCCATCACTCTAGGCGCCGCAACAAAGCTTCTTGATAATATGATGATTAATTAATCTGAATGGCACACGGAAAGAGCTCCACAAGGTAAGAAGGTAAATTATGTTGAAGAAACCTCCTCCTTGAGTGATAAGATTGATGCTATTATGTCTATGCTTGTGAATGGTAGGACTAATGTTGATCCTAATAATGTTCCGTTAGCTTTATTGGTTGCTCAAGAAGAGCATGTTGATGTGAACTTCATTAAAAATAATAATTTCAACAACAATGCTTATAGGAATAATTCTAGTAACAACTATAGGCCATATCCTTATAATAATGGTAATGGTTATGGGAATTCTTACAAAAATAATAGGAATGTGCCCCCTGGTCTTGAAGCCATGCTTAAAGAATTTATTAGTACACAAACTGCTTTTAACAAATCTGTTGAAGAAAAGCTTGGGAAAATTGATATTCTTGCTTCTAAAGTTGATAGTCTTGCTGCTAATGTTGATCTTTTGAAATTGAAAGTTATGCCTAATGAAAATAAAGATATTAAGTCATTTGCTACAGCAAACGCCATCCAAGTTCGAATTAATGAGAATATTAGATTGATGGCCGAATTGCGTGCTAGGTGGGAAAAAGAAGAAAATGCTAAAGAGAATAATATAGCTAAAGTTTGGACTATTACCACCACTAGTAATGTTGATACTTCACATGTTGCTACACCTCCTACTATCAATGGTAAAATAATTGGTGTTGGCAATGTTTCTACTCCTACTGCAAAGTATGCAAAACTGCCTGAAACTGCTAAAACTGCTGAAACTACTTGTGATAAAACTGATGAAATTTTTTCAAATGTTGGGGACAATGATCCCATTGCTTTAGATCATAATGGTTTAGATTTTGCTGATTGTCACATCTCTGAAGTTATAAAGTTCTTCCAAAACCTTCTAAAAGTCCCAATGCTAGTGCTATAAATTTGGCCTTTACAAAACATATTACAAATGCTCTCATTAAAGGTAGAGAAGAAAAACTAAATCGTGAAACTTCTATTCCTAGGAAGTTGGAAGATGGTTGGGAGCCCATCATTAAGATGAAGGTCAATGATTTTGATTGTAATGCTTTATGTGATCTTGGTGCAAGTATTTCTGTTATGCCTAGGAAAATCTATAATATGCTTGACTTGCCACCATTGAAAAATTGTTACTTGGATGTTAATCTTGCTGATAATTCTACAAAGAAACCTTTGGGGAGGATTGATATTGTTCGCATTACGGTTAACAATAACCTTGTCCCCGTTGATTTTTTTGTGTTGGATATTGAATGCAATGCATCTTGTCCCATTATATTGGGAAGACCTTTTCTTCGAACTGTTGGTGCTATTATTGATATGAAGGAAGGTAATATTAAATATCAATTTCCTCTCAAGAAAGGTATGGAACACTTCCCTAGAAAGAGAATGAAGTTACCTTTTGATTCTATCATTAGAATAAATTATGATGTTGATGCTTCGTCTCTTGATAACACTTGATTCACACTTTCTGCGCCTAGCTGAAAGGCGTTAAAGAAAAGCGTTTATGGGAGACAACCCATGATTTTACTTATGCAATTTTGTTTTATATTTGAGTCTTGGAAGTTGTTACTACTATAGCAACCTCTCCTTATCTTTATTTTATTGCATTGTTGTGCCAAATAAATTCTTTGATAGTAAGGTTCATACTAGATTTGGATTACTGCGCAGAAACAGATTTCTTGCTGTCACGAATTTGAGTAGTATTCTCAGTAGGTAACTCAGAAAAATCTGCCAATTTACGTGAGTAATCCTCAGATATGTACTCAACTTTCATTCAATTTGAGCATTTTCATTTGAGCAAGTCTGGTGCCTCTAAAAAATTCGTCTTTACGGACTGTTCTGTTTTGACACATTCTGCCTTTTATTTCCCATTGCCTGTTTTGCTATGTTTGATGGATTTATTTATTCCATTAACTTTCAGTAGCTTTGTGCAATGTCCAGAAGTGTTAAGAATGATTATATCACCTCTGAACATGTGAATTTTTGATTATGCACTAACCCTCTAATGAGTTTGTTTTGAGTTTGGTGTGGAGGAAGTTTTCAAAGATCAAGAGAGGAGGATGATACAATATGATCAAGGAGAGTGAAAGCTCTAAGCTTGGGGATGCCCCCGTGGTTCATCCCTGCATATTTCAAGAAGACTCAAGCATCTAAGCTTGGGGATGCCCAAGGCATCCCCTTCTTCATCGACAACATTATCAGGTTCCTCTAGTGAAACTATATTTTTATTCCATCACATCTTATGCGCTTTACTTGGAGCGTCTGTATGTTCTTGTTTTGTTTTGTTTGAATAAAATTGGATCCTAGCATTCATTGCGTTGGAGAGAGACACGCTCCGCTGTTGCATATGAACATATATGTTCTTAGCTTTATTCTTAATGTTCATGGCGAAGGTTGAAACTGCTTCGTTAATTGTTATATGGTTGGAAACAGAAAATGCTACATGTGGTAATTGGTATAATGTCTTGAATAATTTGATATTTGGCAATTGTTGTGCTCATATGGATCATGTTTAAGCTCGTGCATCATATACTTTGCACCTATATATTAGTGAAGAAATACATAGAGCTTGCTAAAATTTGGTTTGCATGATTGGTCTCTCTAAAGTCTAGATATTTTCTAGTAAGGGTTTGAGCAACAAGGAAGACAGTGTAGAGTCTTATAATGCTTGCAATATGTTCTTATGTGAGTTTCTGTTGTACCGGTTCATACTTGTGTTTGCTTCAAACAACCTTGCTAGCCTAAGCCTTGTATTGAGAGGGATTACTTCTCGTGCATCCAAAATCCTTGAGCCAAAAACTATGCCACTTGTGTTCACCATACCTACCTACTACATGGTATTTTCTACCATTCCAAAGTAAATTGCTTGAGTGCTATCTTTAAACACTTCAAAAGTTATTACCTCTTATTTGTGTCAATGTTTTATAGCTCATGAGGAAGTATGTGGTGTTTATCTTTCAATCTTGTTGGGCAACTTTCACCAATGGACTAGTGGCTTCATCCGCTTATCCAATAATTTTGCAAAAAGAGCCGGCAACGGGGTTCCCGACCCCAAATTAATTAACTCTCATAATTTTACAAATAGACACTCCTCCATGGTATGTGATTGTTGGACGGCACCCGAGGATTCGGTTAGCCATGGCTTGAGAAAGCAAAGGTGGGGAGGAGTGTCATCTAAATAAAACTAAAATAAAAGGCACTCCTTCATGGTATGAGATTGTTGGCAGGCACCCGAGGATTCGGTTAGCCATGGTTTGTGAAAGCAAGGTTGGAAGGAGTGCCACCCAAAAATAAAAATCTTTCATGGGAGCCGCTCTTTGAAAGTCTGTCTGGCAAGGGGGTTAGAGTGCCCATTACCATTCGTTGACAACAACAAACACCTCTAAAAACTTTACTTTTATGCTCTCTTTATGTTTTCAAAATAAAAGCTCTAGCACAAATATAGCAATCCATGCTTCCCTCTGCGAAGGGCCATTCTTATACTTTTATGTTGAGTCAGTTTACCTACTTCTTTCTATCTTAGAAGCAAACACTTGTGTTAACTGTGCATTGATTATTACATACTTGCATATTTGCATTCATCATATTACTTTGTATTGACAATTATCCATGAGATAAACATGTTACAAGTTGAAAGCAACCGCTAAAACTTATATCTTCCTTTGTGTTGCTTCAATGCCTTTACTATGAATCTATTGCTTTATGAGTTTACTCTTACGCAAGACTTATTGATGCTTGTCTTGAAAGTACTATTCATGAAAAGTCTTTGCTATATGGTTCAGTTGTTTAACCATTGTCTTTACCATTGCTTCGAATCGCTGCATTCATTACATATGCTTACAATAGTATTGATCAAGATTATGATAGCATGTCACTTCAGAAATTATCTTTGTTATCGTTTACCTACTTGAGGACGAGTAGGAACTAAGCTTGGGGATGCTTGATACGTCACAAACGTATCTATAATTTCTTATGTTCCATGCTACTTTATTAATGATACTCACATGTTTTATACATACTTTATGTCGTATTTATGCATTTTCTGGCACTAACCTATTAACGAGATGCCGAAGAGCCAGTTGCTATTTTCTGCTGTTTTTGGTTTCAGAAATCCTAGTAAGGAAATATTCTTGGAATCGGACGAAATCAACGCCCAGGGTCCTATATTTCCACGAAGCTTCCAGAAGTCCGAAAGGGAAGCGAAGTGGGGCGACGAGGCGGCGACACAGCAGGGCCGCGCGGCCAGGGCTGGGGCCGCGCCGCCCTGGCGTGTGGGCCCCTCGTGACGCCCCCTGACCTAGCCTTCGTCGCGAATACCCTAGTACCGAGAACCACGATACGGAAAACCTTCCATAGACGCCGCCGCCGCCAATCCCATCTCGGGGGATTCAGGAGATCGCCTCCGGCACCTGCTGGGAGAGGGAATCATCTCCCGGAGGACTCTTCACCACCATGGTCGCCTCCGGAGTGATGTGTGAGTAGTTCACCCCTGGACTATGGGTCCATAGCAGTAGCTAGATGGTTGTGTTCTCCTCATTGTGCTATCATTGTTCGATCTTGTGAGCTGCCTATCATGATCAAGATCATCTATTTGTAATGCTACATGTTGCGTTTGTTGGGATCCGATGAATATGGAATACTATGTTATGTTGATTATCAATCTATCATATATGTGTTGTTTATGATCTTGCATGCTCTCCGTTGCTAGTAGAGGCTCTGGCCAAGTCGTTACTTGTAACTCCAAGAGGGAGTATTTATGCTCGATAGTGGGTTCATGCCTCCATTAAATCCGGGACGATGACGGATAGTTCTAAGGTTGTGGATGTCTTGTTGCCACTAGGGATAAAACATCAATGCTATGTCTAAGGATATTTGTGTTGATTACATTACGCACCATACTTAATGCAATTGTCCGTTGTTTGCAACTTAATACTTTGGAAGGGGTGCGGACGCTAACCCGAAGGTGGACTTTTTAGGCATAGATGCATGCTTGGATAGCGGTCTATGTACTTTGTCGTAATGCCCAATTGAATTTCACACTACTCATCATAATATGTATGTGCATTGTCATGCCATCTTTATTTGTCAATTGCCCAACTGTAATTTGTTCACCCAACATGCTATTTCTTATTGGAGAGACACCACTAGTGAACTGTGGACCCCGGTCCATTCTTTACATCGAATACAATCTACTGCAATACTTGTTCTTACTATTCTCTGCAAACATCATCATACACACTATACATCTAATCCTTTGTTACAGCAAGCCGGTGAGATTGACAACCTCACTGTTACGTTGGGGCAAAGTATCTTGGTTGTGTTGTGCAGGTTCCACGTTGGCGCCGGAATCCCTGGTGTTGCGCCGCACTACACTCCGCCACCATCAACCTTCAACGTGCTTCTTGACTCCTACTGGTTCGATAAACCTTGGTTTCTTACTGAGGGAAACTTACTGCTGTATGCATCACACCTTCCACTTGGGGTTCCCAACGGACGCGTGCTGTACGCGTGTCAAGGATGAGGAGAAATCTGAGGCAGAATCCGCTCCGCCAAAGCAGGTCCTCGCGACCATAACTGGGCTGGAGCAAGGAACAGACGCAGAAGAAACTCCGCCCAACGCCGGAATTCCGGGCCCATCGAATCTGGAAGCTCCACGTCAAGATCGCTCTTGCATCGTGCCGGATCCTGGAGAAGGACGTGGTCTTGACTTCGGAGAAGAGATGTCCATAGAAGAGCTCGCTAGGGCAGCAGGCCGGGGTGCCATTGCACACTCGGAAATCCTAACCAAGCCAATAACTCCAGAAGAAGCCGCATATTCGGAAGCTCTAGAAGTCAAAAGGAAGGAACTGCTGGCTACCGCTCAAAAGTTCGCCAATACCACAGTAGTCATGCTCGAGGAAAGGCAAGACACGGAGGAGCTGATGGAGCTGGTCGGGGAGAACGAGCGCAGATCCACCGAGTACCTGAAGACGACCAGAGCGCTCAGGGATCGGTGGGAGATGATAGTCAGTGATGCCAATAGGGAAGCTGAAAGGATCCGCTAGGAAGCCATTCGCCCCCGGAGGATCACTTTTGAGAGCCCCACCAATGATCAGCCGCTCGCGACTCCAAAGGATAACATGAAGAAGGATGCGGAAATCCTGGCCAATAATGATGAAGAAATCAACCTCAACCACCTTCGCACACTCGTCGCCTCCGCAATGAAGCAACAAAGTAAGGCGGATACTTCGCGCAAGATGGAACCCAACCCGGATCTTTGCGTATCCACCGCGGAGAAGAACGCCTCAGGAAGGGAGCATCGGGACGAACAGTCGCGCACCGGATCCACGGAGCGCAGAAGAAGAACCAGGGAACATCCAGATCCGATCCTCATACCCTCGGAAACCCCTCCGGTGGATAAAAACAAGGAAAAGGATCTGATGTATGCTGGCAGGGACAAGTACCAGAACCCGTCAGCTCCGCCCCGGAACCCGCGTCCTCCTGCGCCACCTCGCCGACGGAGTCCAGCTAGAAACTACAGACCCCATGGGCCTGGTGGAATTAATATCCGCGACAACATTGTTCCCCCGAGGAGCCGGAACAAGGAGCGCACGCCTGAGCCCCGCGGGAGCCGGAACAAAGAACGTGAGCCTGAGCCCCGCCGGATTCGGAACGAAGAATGTGATCATGAACCCCGTAGAAACCGGAATGAGGGATGCGACCGCCATCATGGCAAAGGTAGCCACTGTAGCCGGAGTCAGCATCGTGAAGGACGCGGAGAATCTGAAGGTGGAAACAAAAGGTCTCATCAGCCCACTCGTAGATCTCCCTCCCCACCACCTAGTGGGGGAGTTGGAGGCGGAGGCGGAGGCCGAAGGTCTCGCTCCCGCTCAAAGTCTCCCGCTCGTAACGGCTCACGCGAAGCACGGGAATGTCTCAACGAATACAGGACTAGGTACATAGGCCCAAAATGCTTTGCCACGAGGATCTGAGAAGAACCAACGCCAAAAGGTTTGAACCTCAAGCTACCCAAAAACCTGAAGCACTATGATGGCACTGAGAGGCCCAATACCTGGATCGTTGACTTCTTTAATGCAGTCAGCTTTGCCGGAGGGACCCCCAATATGGCCTGCCGCATGCTCCAGTTGTACCTTGTTGGCCCAGCCCGTACTTGGCTCAACGACCTCGAGAAAAATTATATCTTTTGCTGGTTTGACCTGAAGGTCGCCTTCGAGAAGCACTTCAGGGGCACCTACAAGAGACCCTCCACGGCCAGCGATTTGCAGGCCTGTGATGTCTACTTCCCCCTCCTTTTCCTGTAGACAGTGTTGGGCCTCCAAGAGCAGAGGTTTGTAGAACAGCAGCAAGTTTTCCCTTAAGTGGATCACCCAAGGTTTATCGAACTCAGGGAGGAAGAGATCAAAGATATCCCTCTCATGCAACCCTGCAACCACAAAGCAAGAAGTCTCTTGTGTCCCCAACACACCTAATAGGTGCACTAGTTCGGCAAAGAAATAGTGAAATACAGGTGGTATGAATAAGTATGAGCAGTAGCAACGGTGCCAGAAAATAGGCTGGCGGCGTGTAGTTGATGGTGGTAGTATTGCGACAGATAGTAACGTGAGTAAAATAGTAAACAAGCAGCGATAGCGATATTTAGGAACAAGGCCTAGGGATTACACTTTCACTAGTGGACACTCTCAACATTGATCACATAACAGAATAGATAAATGCATACTCTACACTTTTGTTGGATGATGAACACATTGCGTAGGATTACACGAACCCTCAATGCCGGAGTTAACAAGCTCCACAATTAATGTTCATATTTTAGTAACCTTATAGTGTAAGATAGATCAAAAGACTAAACCAAGTACTAACATAGCATGCACACTGTCACCTTCATGCATATGTAGGAGGAATAGATCACATCAATACTATCATAGCAATAGTTAACTTCACAATCTACAAGAGATCATGATCATAGCATAAACCAAGTACTAACACGGTGCACACACTGTCACCTTTACACACGTGCGGGGAGGAATAGAACTACTTTAATAACTTTGCTAGAGTAGCACATAGATAAATTGTGATACAAACTCATATGAATCTCAATCATGTAAAGCAGCTCATGAGATCATTGTATTGAAGTTCATAGGAGAGAGATTAACCACATAGCTATGGGTACAGCCCCGAGCCTCGATGGAGAACTACTCCCTCCTCATGGGAGCAGCAGCGGTGATGAAGATGGCGGTGGAGATGGCAGCGGTGTCGATGGAGAAGCCTTCCGGGGCACTTCCCGCTCCGGCAGCGTGCCGGAACGGAGACTCCTGTCCCCCAGATCTTGGCCTCGCGATGGCGGCGGCTCTGGAAGGTTTCTGTGGTTTTCGTCGAACGTATCAGGGTTTTCGATCCAGGGGCTTTATATAGGCGAAGAGGCGGCGCAGGAGGGTCGAAGGGGCGATGACACCATAGAGCGGCGCGGCGCGGCCAGGGCCTGGGCCGCGCCGGCCTATGGTCTGGGGGCCCAGTGCCCCCCCTCTGGTCCTTCCCGGGTGTTCTGGATGCTTCCGGTGAAAATAGGAACTTGGGCGTTGATTTCGTCCGATTCCGAGAATATTTCGTTACTAGGATTTACGAAACCAAAAACAGCGAGAAAACGAGAGCGGCACTTCGGCATCTTGTTAATAGGTTAGTTCCAGAAAATGCACGAATATGACATAAAGTGTGCATAAAACATGTAGATAACATCAATAATGTGGCATGGAACATAAGAAATTATCGATACGTCGGAGACGTATCAGCCTGCATCCAGAAGAAAAATGAAACCTACCGAGCGTTCCTCTCTCGGTGGTTAGCAACAAGAAACGAGTGCGAGAACATGGATAACTGCACAACAATGCTAGCTTTCATAGGTGGCTTGCAAAGAGGGGGCTGCTCCAGCACAAGCTAACTTGCCTTGTCAATGAGAATAAGCTAACGCTGGATGACATGATCGGCATCGCCAACACTCACACCGCCGCTGATGACGGCGTAAGTGGAGAAATCTCGGCCACAACCATACCCCTGCATCAGGAAAAGAAGAACCGTGATGGCAGCAGCAACAACAACAAGCGGAAGAACCCCTCTGATGACCAGAAGAGCGGCGGATCCGACATGGTTGTCATGACGTTCCAACGCGGAGGTCAAGGAGGTGGAAGAGGCCGCGGACGTGGTGGCGGAGCCGGCAGGGGCCAGCAGCGCGCTGACGAGGTCACCGTCGCTGGGTTATGCGCTCCCCAAACCTACAAAGAATACAGGGATATGCCAGGCCTAGCCCATATTGATCCGACTACTGGCAAGTGGGTCAACGATCTGAAGACCGACCCGAAAGGACCGCCCACGCGGCAAAGAAGGAATGGGAAAGAACAAGGATAAGGACAAGGACATTTCCGAGGCGATGGAAGAAGGTGAAGCTTCGCCGGATCCCAAGGAGGGTTCCACAGATAACAAATCCAATCCCTTTGTCAAAAAGAGTGCGGGTGCATACCACACCTTCCTCGGAACACCGACAGTCCGGGCCAAGAAATCAGCCCTCCGGGTCCTGAATGCCATGCTTCCGGGCTTCCGGCTGTGCCACAATATGTCAAGTGGTCCGAAAACCTATGCACCTTCGACAGGGAAGATCATCCGATTGTCATCCCCAAAGAGTGCTATGCTTTGGTTGTGAGTCCCCGCATCGACAGGTATGACTTCTCCAAGTGCCTCATGGACGGCGGAGCCATCGTGAACATCATGTACCTGGAGACTCTGGAGAAGATGAACCTTACCAAGGAGCAGCTCAAGCACAGCACCACGGAGTTCCATGGTATGGTTCCGGGTAAAAAGGCAAACTCTCTGGGCAGCATCAAACTTCCTGTGGCCTTCGGCGATATTAACAATTTCCGTGAAGAGATGATCACGTTTGAGGTTGTGCCCTTCAAGAGCTCCTACCATGTCATTTTTGGCAGGCCCACCTACCACAAGTTTCACGCAAGGGCACGTTACATCTACAATAAGCTCAAGATTCCGGGTCCTAACGGCATGATTACCGTATCCGGAGACTACAAGAAAGCTCGAGACTGCGAGGAGGGCGAAGCCGCCTTTGCAGAATCCATACTATCTAGAGAGGAGGTGCAAGGCTACAGGGCCGTGGTGGATCCGAATGAGATGCATACCACCAAGAAGCAGATCTCCGACCAGAAGACCTCGTTTAAGGACGCGATAGCCACCAAAAAGGTTGACCTCAAGGTAGGCGATAGTTCCAAGAAAATGTCTGTCGGAGCAGCCCTGGACCCCAAATAGGAAGGCGCGCTCATCGAGTTCTTGCGAGCTAACATGGATATCTTCGCATGGAAACCTTCTGACATGTCTGGAGTACCAAGGAAATCGTCGAGCACTACCTCAACATAAATCCGGGTGGAAAATCGGTGAAGCAAGCTATGCGACGCTTTGGAGACGAGAAGCGCCGCGCCATAGGGATGGAATTAGCAAAGTTACTAGATGCAGGATTCATAGTAGAAGTTATCCATACTGATTGGGTTGCAAACCCCGTCCTTGTGCCCAAAAAGAATTCTAAAATATTAAGAATGTGCATCGGTTACTCCGACTTGAATAAGCATTGTCCGAAGGATCCGTTCCCCTTGCCGCACATTACCAAGTCATTGATTCGACGGCAGGGGCAGAACTTCTATGTTTTCTTGACGCATATTCCGGGTATCACCAGATCCGGACGAAGAAGTCCGACCAAAAGGCGACCTCGTTCATCACACCCTTTGGCACTTACTGCTATGTCACCATTCCTTTTGGTTTGAAAAATGCAGGTGCCACTTACCAGCGTATGATGCAGCGGTGCCTGAAGGACTAAATTGGCTGGAACGTGCACGCTTTAGTCGATGATATCGCGGTCATGACCCGAAAAGGATCCGACTTGATCAACGATCTCACAAATACCTTTGAAAATCTCCGACGGTACAAGATGATGTTGAGTCCGCTGAAGTGTGTCTTTGGCGTGCCAGCCGAAAACTCCTTGGCTTCATTGTATCTCACGGAGGCATTGAAGTAAACCCGAAAAAATCAAGGCTATCCTGAACATCAAGAGGTCAACTTGTCTCAAAGATGTGCAATGGTTAACTGGTTGCGTTGCTGCAATCAGTAGATTTGTTAGCCGTGTTGGCGAGAAGGCACTACCTTTGTACAAACTGCTGAAGAAAACAGACAAATTTGTCTGGGACGACGCAGCAGATGCAGCACTTCAGGGGTTGAAGGACATACTCTCTTCCCCACCTATCTTGGCAGCTCTGGATGAGTCAGAGCCTATGCTCCTCTACCTGGCAGCTTCCAACATGGTCATCAGTCTCGTCATCATGGTGGAGCAAAAGGAAGAAGGTCATGAGTATGGAGTCCAAAGACCAGTCTATTACTTAGCGAGGTCCTGACAGAATCCAAGCAAAGATACACTCACTTTCAGAAGCTAGCCTACGGAGTGTTCGTAGGTAACCGGAAGCTGAGACATTACTTCCAGGAGCATCCCATGACAGTTGTGAGCAAAGCTCCATTGTCAACCATCATCAACAACTCCGACGCAACAGGGTGCGTAGCGAAGTGGGGAATAGGGCTTTCTGCTTTCGATATCAACTACAAAACTAGGTCTTCGATCAAGTTCCAAATCTTGGCAGATTTCTTCGTTGATTGGACTGAAGCACCGTAGGGCACACCTGTGCCGGAACCTGAAGCTTAGGTCATGCACTTTGACGGATCCAAGCAGCATCAAGGCTCGGGGGATGGAGTTACCTTGAAGTCACCTACCGGAGAGGAACTGCAGTACGTTCTGCAGATTCACTTCGAAGCTACAAATAACATGGCGGAATATGAGGCTCTACTACACAGTCTGCGCATCGCTAAGGAAATCGGGATCAAGCACATCATATGATGCGGAGATTCCGACCTGGTGGCACAACATGTAGCCGGAACCTGGAACGCCAGAAACTCCACCATGGCGGCTTACAGAGACGAAGTTGATGAGATCGCCAAGTGCTTCCTCGGATATGAAGTCAAGTACGTCAGGAGAAATGACAACACGGTGGAAGATATGTTGTCCAAGCTCGGATCCGACAGGAAACCCATTCCGCCCGGAATTTTCCTTGAGCACCTCCGGACACCCTCAGTAAAAGGGTGCTAACCCGGAAAACCCAGATGTGGCAGTGTCTCTGGCTAAGGAGGTGATGGTTATCACTCCGGCTTGGACTCAGCCTTTCCTGGATTACCTCATCGACCAGAATTTTCCAGAGGTTGAATGTCACACCCTAACTTTTGCAACCTTGATTAGTTGTCCATATTGCAAAAATCAGGGGGAACAAAAACTTTCTCTAAAGACTAATTAGATGAATTGCCTTGATCTGTTTGTTATACTGAATTGCTTTGATCTGTTGGTAGATGTATTGTCTTGTTTTGTTTATTAAGTTTTGTCTTGAGCTACCCCCAATGAACAACACCCCTTGTGGTAAAATAAACTACTCACCTAATAAAACCCATGTGTGTCCTAATAAAAGTTGTTTTCCTTTTTCATCACATCAAACTTTTCTACTCATGGCAACATGAGTGTGCCTACTTAAAATTCATCTTTGTGCTTTAACCTAGCTCAACCCACCCTGAACTCAAAACTTGGGATCATGTACCCCTTGCTACCTCCTTCTCTCTTACCTTAGTCAAAGACCCCAAAACATCACAATTTTGGCTAAGTCCCAAAACTATTATCTGATTCACTTTTGGAGCCTTGGGATTAAGAAATCCTTTTCCATCCAATGAACCTCACTTGGCCCTAGACCTACCTTGTCATATGAACTCCTCAACCATACCAATGCCTTGGGCCAGATCACTCTTATACCTACTTATCCTTGTTGGTTTTGAGGCCAAGTCAACATTCTGTTTTTGGCAGGCTTAAAAGAATCAAACTTTGGCAGTTGATATCAAAGCAACTACAACTATTATTGGCAACCTCAGTGCACGGATCTCATCTATGTCACACCCTCTACGACTTCCACGTCTTGCATGTCCCATTCTACCTTCACAATTCTTATTTTCACTTGATCTTCTAACCCTATCCGGAGTTTTAGCTCTAGATCACTTCTTCCTCTTTGACCTTTTGTTTTTCTTTTATCTAGTTTAACCTTCACAAAAACCAAATGTGGAGATGATTGCTACATTGTGTAGTAATCATGTACCCTTGAAAATCTTTCCCCAAAATTTATTTTCTTTGAAAGAACATTTCCAAAACCCCATTTAATCTCTTCTCTAGTTTCTCATCACCAAACCACTTCTAGTTTTATTAAAACTTTTCAACTTGTTTCTTCAAATAATAATAGGGATTGTGGATAGTATTTTATCACCTCATTTCTTTCAACCCAAAAATGATTTCTATAAAAGTTTTTTTTTCTTTCAAATGCATGGCTATGGTACATGTGCCATCCTTGCACCTTTTGTTAACAGATGGAAAAGAAAAAAAAACTATTTGGCATTATTATGCAAGTAGACCCAATTTATTTTTGAATATCTCTTGTCCACTTTCAAAATTCTCAAAGGTAAGTCCCTTATAAACCCTATACCAAAATTTGTGTTCAACTCTCATAGTGATGGAGACCCATCCCTTCTAATTTCCAAAATTTAGATAACAACCCTTATTCATCAACCACATCTCACTCATCTATCATCATTACCTATGCCTTTTATTTCTTTTCACCATCACATAGCTTTTCTATTTATTTCTTTATGATTCTACCCATTCTTCATGTTTGACCCAAAAATATCTATGTGGTGAACCATGAACTTTTGCTAGCCAATTTGACTTGTTCAAATACTTCCAAATAATCCCACTACTCCTCTCATCTACACTTTGAACCTTTTCTTCACAATCCAATTTGGATCTCACCATCACCACCACCCCCTCCTTCTCTTTCTACTCTTGGTTTCTTTCCAAATATTGCATAATAGTGCAAACATTGTCTATGCATGGTAGTTGATCACCCCACACTCTCCATCTACCCTTCTCCTTCCCACCTCATTTTTTTCCTTCCAAAGCTCTAGCTAAGAGAGGACCCATTCCCTCTTTTTTCATCATGGCCGAGCCATATTGAAAACATTTCACCATCTAGTGCAGCACCTTTGGGCCCAACCCTGGTTCCCCAAACCCCACCCCGGGCCCTCTCCTTCCCCTCCGGACCAGGCCCTAACCAACCCGGGCCACGGGCCCGACCAAGGCTAGGCTCCCGAGCCGTGGACGAACACGGAACGGGCACGATCGTGCCCAAAAACGCTGCTCCCGCTCGCCCCTCCTTTTCCCGCGCCCGTACCCTCCTCTGATGACGCCAGCCCTACGACGTCATCACCCACCACCGCCCCTACGTCACCAAATGCGCAGCCATTGGCCGTCGCCTCCCGCACGGCCCTCCATTGGCCGCAGCCACGGTGCACACCACCCACGCGCCTCCCTCCGGCTATAAAAGCCCACCCCGCCCACTCCTCTCCACTCCACACCTCTCTCCCACCACCCCAGAGCACCAGCAAAAAGCACCGAGGCGCCCCCTTGCTGCTGCACGCCGGCAGGACACTAGTAGGAAAACCCTTATAGGCAAAAGCTTAGTTCTGTGGCGCACCACTAAATATGCGCCACAGAAACCTTGTTTGTGGCGCACCAGGCAAGGTGCGCCACAAAAATAGCTTAATTTTGTGGCGCACCAAAGAACCCTGCGCCACAAAAACTAGGTGGGCCCCACCAGCTGACACCCCCAATCATTGGTTTTACTATTTCTATGGCGCATGTACTGCGGTGCGCCACAAAAATAAGATATTCGTGGCGCACGGCCACGGTGCGCCACAAAAATAAGCTATTCTGTGGCGCACAGCCACGGTGCGCCACAAAAATAAGCTATTCTGTGGCGCAGCTTGGCTCGTGCGCCACAGAAATAAGGTATTCTGTGGCGCATTTGTTCAGGTGCGCCATAGAATTAGCGAACCAGATCTACAAAAGTGAGCCAACCTCCCACCTACCACACTACACAAGTCATTCTTCTTCCTCCATCTAGCTCGTCCCCCCCTTCTCTCTCATACCATTTTGACTCTACTTTTCACTTGCTTGGGTATTTATTGCACTTACTTTGGTTGATACTTAATTGGAGTTGAGGAGAAGGCTCTCCATACTCTCTCCTCCTCTCGAACTCATCGATCGCGGTCTCGTCTCGGTATCGAATCTAGAAGGTGAGTAGTTGGAGGAGACATACATATGCTTGGAGGAGACATGCATATGCTTGTTGATCTTGTGTGGCCGTCGTGTGTATGGATGTTTGTTGCAGGTGCCTCCTAGGAGTGAAAGTTCCTCACGGTTACTCGGGGAATATAAGCAGATATCTGGACGTAGCGAAGAAGAGGTTCACCGGGATGAAGTCTCACGATTGCCACGTGCTAATGACGCGGATACTTCCCGTTGCGATCCGAGGCATAATGGACGAGCACGTCCGTGATACGCTGTTTGGCCTATGCAACTTTTTGACGTTATCACCAGGAAGTCGATCGGCGTGAGGCAGCTCAAGATGCTACAGGATGAGATCGTGGTGATACTATGTGAGCTCGAGATTTACTTCCCGCCTGCATTCTGTGATATATGCGTCCATCTCCTTCTCCATGTCGTTGAAGACATCAAGCAGCTCGGCCCAACGTTCCCCCACAACATGATGCCTTTCGAAAGGCAGAACGGTGTCATGAAAGGATACGTTCGCAATAGGGCCCGTCCAGACGCAAGCATGGCCAAGGGGTTTCTAACCTACGAGTGCATCTCCTTCTGCCAGAATTATCTAAGCACCGAGGACGACGAGGATCATGTTGGTCTACCCCCGGGACACACCTCGGGAGGCTCGGCGGAGTCGGTCACCGCGAGGGCTACCGCTCGGTCCATGTCGGCATTGAAAATCGACGCGACGACTTTGACGGGGCTCACCGGGTCGCGCTACAACACTTAAAACTGATCGAACCTTTCGTGCAAGAGCACAAAAGCATGGTCGAGCAGAATTACATCGATATGGGCCGGCCGAGGAAGATGGGAGACGTAACCAAAGAGCACAACTCCAGCTTCACGCGTTGGTTCAAGCAAACACAACTGCTTGAAGCACAGAGAAATACGCCTTCTACCGAAGATGAAAAACTCATATACACCTTATCACAGGGACCCGCGCATAACGTAAGGACCTATCAGGGGTACGACATCAACGGTTACAGATTCTACACCGAGGAGAAGGACAGAAATAGTGAAAATCAAAACTCAGGAGTAACTATGCTGTCATACGCCGATGACGAGACTAATGTCAATGAAAGATTTTTTGGAAGGATCGAGGAGATATGGGAGCTCAATTACTGTGGAGAGACGGTGCCAATGTTTCGTGTGAGATGGGCCAAAAAGGTCGAAAAAGAAGGCCGATATTTCACAACCATGGTTATACCCGATGCAAAATCGAAGAACGCATCCGCGAAAAATGAGCCATGGGTACTCGGTAGCCAAGTTGACCAATGCTTCTTCATCACCGATCCGTCGAGGCCTAGCCGTGTTGTCGTCAGGAGGGGCAAGAGGAGCATCATAGGAATGCAAGGAGACGCCAACGAGGAAGACTTGGACAAGAACGGTGACCCGAAGATTGAGGAGGAATTCGACAGGCACTTCGACATGCCTACTACTAGTAAAGTAAGAAGGAAGACCTCCCTACCCTCTAAAGGTTGTCCGTTCACGCGAAGAAATCTCAAGGTGGCCGGCATAAAGTATTCAACCGCCAACAACCGAAAGGGCAAGAAGATTGCGAAGAGACGCTAGAGCTCGTTGCCGGGACGAAGAAGATCTTTTTTTGGTCTATCACATGTGTGTGAGTGTGTGTGTTAGACAAGTACATGCATGTGTGTGTGAGAGAAACAAGAACATGTTTGTATGAGACAAGTAATTTATAATTCTCTCTACTAATTACTAAATAATGTTGTGTTATTTATTGAAATGTAACTAAAATATGAAAAAAAGGAAGAAAAATTGTGTGGCAGCCAGGGTTCGAACCTGGCTACTAATGGCCTAACATTGGCCTTAACCACTAGACTAGTACTATGTATCTGTCAGGACACAGAAGTAACCCGTTTTGTTTTGCTAAGTGTCTAAATTCTGTGGCGCATGCCCCTTTAGGTGCGCCACGGAATTAAGGAATTCCGTGGCGCATGAAAGAGCTGATGCGCCACGGAATGCTTAGTCCGTGGCGCACTTAGAGGGGTGCGCCACGGAATTTAGACACTTGGTGAAATAACTTGAACCTTTCTTCCCCACTCCCCACACTAGCAGTTTCTTCCCCGACAACGAGCCAACCCTAGCGCCACTGCTCTCGCAACCACCGCCACCGCCAAGCGCCGCTGCCGCCGAGGAGGAGGAGGAAGGGGACCGCCACGCCGCCGCCGAGCAGGACGCCCAACCCCGAGCCGCCGCCGCAGATCAAGGAGGAGGAGGACCGCCACGCCGCCGCTGAGGAGGAGGACCGCCACACCTCCGCAGAGGAGGAGGAGGAGGACAACGCCGCCGCCACCGCAACCCTGCACCGCCGCCGTTCGGTGAGAGCCCCTCTCCCCTGTCCCCACTCCCTTGTCCCCCTCCCCACTGCCCTGTGCCCATCCCCAATCCTGCCCTGTGCCCATCCCCAATCCTGTGCTCGATTAGTCCTTCTTTCTGGTGCTTTTGGGATGCAATGTAGTGAAGATTATTTCATCTTATAGCATCCCTAGAGTAGCATTTGTCCATGTAATCGTCTGATTGAATCCTAATGCAATGTAGTGAAGATTATTTCATCTAAGAAGGCTGAATAAACAAGAACAAATACTAATGCAATGTGAATTATTTGTTTATATGTTTGGTATGTTGGTTTTGCGAGTAAACAATTAATTGGTATCTTGTGTTTTGCGAGTAAACAATTATTTGTTTATTTGTTTATAAGATAGCTAATCTCCATTTCTCCAACAAGCATAAGCTTTAAAATGCCTAGATGTACTTGTAAAAGAAAAACAAAGTGACTAGATGAATGTTGTAAAAGAAGAACACTTAAGCTTTATTGCTTCCTAACTTGGAGCAATCAACCATATATCTAAATAAATGCTATCAAGAATAATGTTGTAGCAAAATAAATGTTGTGAAGAATAATGCAAAATAAATGATGTCAAGCTTGCTATTTTTTTTAATTCATTGCTTGCTGTTTTTTAATTCATTGCTTGTAGATATTAATCTTGTCATTTAGTAAGAACAGAATTAGGGTGAGAGTTAGTGATCATGTGTGTGTTGCATGTGCTAGTGAATCACTTGTTAAATAGATGGTTTTAGTTCACCTTTGGCCACTGATTAAATAGATGGTTTTAGTTCACATATGACCACTAATTAAATACATGATTAAATGCATAGATGGTTGCAGTATATATACATGGTTTGGTTAAATAGATGGTTTTAGTTCACCTTTGGCCACTAATTAAAAAGAATGAAGTTTGTTTAAATGAAAATTAAAATGAAGCTGCTACTACTCTGTTGATGTACATGGTTCAATGAAAATTAAATGAAGTTTGTATAAAATGAACAATGCAGTAGGTTTTTTAAAACAATGCAATAGGTTTTTTAATACAAATGAAAAAATGAACAAGCTAATCATGAAATGATACTGCCTAGTTGATTTTGAATGAAATGCTACTGCCTACTATTGAAGTCATTTTTCTAAGTCATTAGCTACTGCCTTGGCTGCACTAAATATGCTAACAGTTGGTTAAAAAGATGCTCCAGGTTTGTTGTAGTGCTCCAGGTGATTGCTCCAGGTTTTGTTTGATGTATTGTAGATTCTCCAGGTTAATTTGTTGTAGATGCTCCAGGTTAATAATATCCGTTGTATTGATGCTCTAGGTTAATAATGCCTCCTGTACTGATGCTCCAGGTTTTGTTTGATGTATTGTAGATGCTTCAGGTTAATTTGTTGTAGTGCTCCAGGTTAAAAAAAAAATAGGAACTATATGGTGTTGTAGTGCTCCAGGTTTCTGGTTTGTAGTACTCCAGGTTAATTTGTTGTAGTGCTCCAGGTTTCTGGTTTGTAGTACTAACTGATATGGTGGATATGGTGGATATATGGTGTATATGGTGGATATATGGTGTATATGGTGGATATTTTTGCAGGGATTTCATTGAGTTGCCCATTTCTCCCGAAGCGTTGATTAACTTCCGTTTCGGTTGAGAAATGGGCACTCCTACGTAGAAAAAAATAGCAAAGGTCATGCCGAATTTTTTGGTTCACTTTTGTACTAACTTGTTGCCTCTTTTTAATGAAGTGCAAAAATAAACATGTCGGGCAACACTTCTAAGCCCAGGAGCCGTAACGAAGAAGCGAGAGAGGCCAACAAGGACTTCGGGAGGACTACGAGCAGCCCCGGAAGGCCGCCGCCGAGTCGCCCGACGATGAGGAAGAGGGCCGGGACACCGCCTCCGAGGGAGAGGGCCGGGGGCCGCCGCCGACACCGGCGACGATGAAGATACCCGGGACGACGCCGCCCGGACCGGTGAAGAGACGACCGGTGAAGAGAACGCGGCCAACCGCACGGAAGGTGATAGCGGCGGCAACCCTCGGGAGGGTAAGAAGAAGAGGACGGCGAGGAGGGCGAGGAGGGATCGGAGGCCGCAAGTGCTCGCCAACGTCACCGATGTTGTCACGGTAGTCTCCCCAAGTGGCCAACCGATGGAGCCTTCGTGGGTTGCCAAAGGGTACGGCATGCAACTAGGGTGCATCGTCCGTGAAACCGTGCCGATCCTAACTCAAGACCTCGAAGCAAGGAGAACGAGGCTATCGTCCAATCCCTCCTCCGAAGCTTCACCAACGATACACGTTCCCGGAGCCGTTCAATAAGAAGGTGGACTCTTTAGCTCTCACGAAGATGAGCACCGCCTTGAGCAGCTTGGAAGAACCGGCTGAAGAAAAAGATCGACGCCGGTGAAAGCTGGGAGAGGATAAGTACCAAAGAACCGTCGCTCTCCTTACAAGACTTTAATGCATTCAAGTCTTACTTAGAGAGTGACGATGTTAAAAAATGGACCGCCTGGGGGAAGAAAATGCGGGATTTGAACTTAGGGACCCACCATTGCGGAAGCGGCGGTTACCGAGGAAAACAGCCCACTTGGGACAAGGAGGATGCCGAGATGGTACGTCTGGGGAAAGAAAACCCCTGGCACAAAATCCAGGATGAACAGGCTAGGAACTTTGTCCGGTCCCGCTACTACTTAGACTGGAAGACGGGGGAATTTATTACGGATCACGAAGACGTGAAGGATTTCGAGAAGTACCTGGTAAGGATAGTTCTATATTATTTCGCTCATCTTATTAGGCAATGAAGCCAAATGGGCTAACCTTAAGTTCCTTTGTCTGAAGGATGAAGAGTTGACGAAGGCTGGCCCGTCGTCCTAGGGGTCGACGGAACCGTGGGACACGCCTTTCAACAGGGCGATGAACAAATACAAGGAGAGGGAGCTAGACAAGCCACCGACGTCGGGTGGCCGTGTGTCCGGCTTTGGCACAAGTATGAAGCTATCCGAGTACTACGGATCGGATGCCAAGACGAGAAAGCTGGAGAGGAGGTCATCGGCAAAGGATAAATCCGAGGTTCAGGAGCTGAAGAAGAAGGTGGAGTCACTAGAGAAGCTGGTGGCCGAAAAGCCTCTGGAGAACACGGAGATGATGAACAAGTTGTTGGACGAGAAGATCCGGCAGATCATCCCCCCTGGGTTGATGGAGGGGTTAGCTGCTTGGAATGCGGGAGGTCAAGTGGGGCCGATACATGTGCCCAGCATTAGCGGCAGCAACTCAAGCTTCCACGTGTCGCCGACGGTGCCGCTCCACCCGACGCCGGCGTCGGGGCTCCACCAGACGCCGCCGCAGCTCCAACCGCCGCCGCAGCTCCAACCGAGTCGCATCGACGCCCCCAACCGCCGCCCTTGTATCGACAGGTAGCCGAGATCGACGCCATCAAGGAGGTAAACTCATTAGTTACTCCTTCGCGTCATCTTCTTTAACTATATATGCCTTTCGTGAACTGCCATCTCACGATGCCCAACATGGCGCCCCTGACTCAGGATGAACAATGCATACTTCTGCAAACGGTGGAGCCCGGCGGCGAGTTGGTGGAAGTTGCTAGAGGCTATGTCATGGCTTCCCGCGTTATGCACGGCACTACATTGGCGAAAGACGTGGCGAAGGTCAAGTTGGTAATGGTAGTGCCGGAGTACCGCTACGCCCTCCCCCCCTTTCAACCTCCGGGCACAGACGAAGGCGACGTTTTCCCCCTTGGGGATTGCACCTCATGGCTTATGACATGGCCGAAGAACCAGATTCGTCTGGGGGGGGGTCTTCCGAGTGGTAAGAAAAGCACCGGCGCCACCTCCCCTATCATCCGGCCCAAGATCGCCAGCGCCGACGACACCCTTAAGGAAACGGCGGTCGCCGCCCCCACTACCCTGAAGGAACCGGCGGTCGCCGCCGCACTACCCCGAAGGAACCGGCGGTCGCCGCCGCCACCCGAAGGAACCGACGATCACCGTCACCACCGGACGACACAAACGAGTTGTTGGGAGCGCTACCGCAACGACCGTCTACTAGACACGCGGTACGCCAAGCGGCGGCATCGCAACCGCCACCACCTAAGGTCCAGGACATGGCGCCACTTGATGGCAACGATGTAGATGATGATGATGACATCGATGCCTACATCAACACTGGCGCCTGCAGCCAAGATATGTACATGCCTCCTATGGATGAACAAGCCTTCCGCACACACGGCGATCAACTTACTCGTCCCCCTACAGTCACGAAGCAGCGCCTGGTCTTCACGGGTCTTTCTCAAGACACTCCTCCGAGGCCGGCAATCCAGCTCAAGTCAAGCCTGCTCCCGTTTTCAGCCCTAACACGCCGCGTAAGACGATCATCGGGGAGCCACCCAAATCAACCCCAGCAACCTCAGAAGCACCACCAGCACCCGAAGCACCACCATCAGCACCACAAGCACCCCCAGTAGGTCAGGTGAAGAAGGGAAGGAAGAGAGGACCCAAGAAGGGCGCATCTTCGAGCCAGCCTGCTCCTAAGAGGATCCGGGCCGACGACATGGTACCACCTACCCCGGATGGCTTGCCCCGGTGTCATGAGGCTGGTAAACCTATACCGCCTCCGGACATGGAACACCTCGCAAGTGGACAAATGCTCCCTTTGCAGCACTCTATTCATTATCAAGAGAGCGTCCTTCTTAAAGAAAAGGATCCAAATTACCCGGTGTTCTCGGTCAAGGTGCCGTCCGACCGAGCTTCGTCAATGAAGACCCCGCGGATATCTTCTTCATAGCGTTCGAGGACGTCTTCAATCTATTTCACTCGAAACGGCTCGACTATAACTTGGTGCGCCTATACGCGATCAATCTTCAGATGAAGATCAACAGAGAGAGACCCCGCCACATCGCGGTAGCGGATCCCTACTACATGCGCGATAGCCAGCTCCAGGACGGCTCAAGGACACGGACCAAGGCGGTGCGGTACCTCCGTAACTTCATGCTCATGCACAAAGAGAGCAACACCATTCTTCCGCCTGTCTTTCCCGAGTAAGTACACATCCGCTCACGGCCGTCGTAACTTATGCTTTCTTATATATTTCTTCCATTGCCGATCATTTCCAACATTCCATTTCAATTGCATGTGTTGAGCGGGGACAAATACCGCACACTCATCATCCTAGATCCAAAGTGGTCACTAGCCCAAGTATTTCGACTCGTCGAGTACGACGACGAAGAAAGACTACACGAGAATAAGGGGTGTTCTCGATGAGGCTATCCTTGGCTACTCCAAAAGTGGAGGCACCTTCGACAAGAATGGGCAATATATCAGGCCGGACACTAAAAAGATCGGGTTCAAGCACGTGATCAACTTCCCTTGTATCAAGCAGCCAGCTGGCAGCATTAAGGAGGCCTTCTATGTCCTCCATCACCTTAAAGGGTTTGTCGAGGATGCAGAGATGATGTCTCCGCCACCTAGTAAGCGAGACCCCATTAAAATGTCGGGGAAATCAGTGATGATGATCTTAGAGAAGACTTCCATCGCATCCAAGTAAAGCTCTCGGAAATTATCTTACAAGATGTATCCAACGGATCGGGGCTCTTACACGTAGCCAGAGCGTTGCCTAAGAGGGATATCGAAGAACGCCTACATAGGCAGGGTGATGGAAGGACGTGGACGACGAAGGACTTGTACAAGCCGTTCCCGGAGCCGCTCAAGAAGACGTCTCGTTGACCGAGGCCGGTGTGCCTAGCTAGCATTACTTTGAATCGATAGACAATTTGTACCGTGTTGTAAACTAAACTTGCTTAATTTGCTCGAAACGGTGGTCGTCGTTGTTGGACTTCAATTTCTATTGTAGTCGTTATCGTTGAACCATATTACTTATGTGATACCGATGCTATATTTCTTTTAGGTTTATTATTATTTCCTTGCTTTAATTCTTGTGAATATGTATGCATGTGAACCCTCTAACTCTTTCCATTGCGTTATATACTAATATGCCTTGTGTCCATAGAGATGACGTACTACGTCGTGTTCGAGGGGCGGGTTCCGGGAGTGTACGAGGAGTGGGAGGAGTGCAAGAAATAGGTGCACAAGTTCGGCGGCAAGCTGCTACAAAGGGTACCCGACTAGACACGAGGCGGTTGCCAAGTGGAGGGTGCACCAAGCGAACAAGAGCAAGATGAAGGCCTTCCTTGTGCTCTCGCTCTTGCTCACCATCGTCGCGGCGGTACTCTATTTCATCCTAGTGTAGGCGGCGGCCGGTGTCACTTCGTTTGTATCTAGAGATGATGAGAACTTTCTTAATTTGCATGGATTATGAGTTGTATGGAGCTATATGTATAACTCGATCGGGCTCTAAGTAATGTGATGATGATGTGATGATTATATATGTCCATATTATATCCGTCTATATTATATCAGTATATAACCTGTATACCGTGTATAAAACCAGTATAAAACCCGTATAATACACCGGGGAGCACAAAATCGAGTATACCCGTAGATAGTTCCGTGGCGCACCAAAAAATAATTCCGTGGCGCACCTATTTCGTGGCGCAGCTATATCACATGCGCCACGGAACTACTTATTTCGTGGCGCACCGGCCCGAGTGCGCCACAAAAACCTTAATTCTGTGGCGCACGGCTAGATGCGCCACAGAAAGCTTATTTTTGTGGCGAGGTTTCTGTGGCGCACCCTCCATGCGCCACAGAATCGAATTTTCGTGCGCCACTGATGAGGCTTTTCCTACTAGTGCCATGTGAAAAGGCAAACTCTCTGGGTAGCATCAAACTTCCTGTGGCCTTCGGCGATATTAACAATTTCCGTGAAGAGATGATCACGTTTGAGGTTGTGCCCTTCAAGAGCTCCTACCATGTCATTTTTGGCAGTGCCCACCTACCACAAGTTTCACGCAAGGGCACGTTACATCTACAATAAGCTCAAGATTCCGGGTCCTAACGGCATGATTACCGTATCCGGAGACTACAAGAAAGCTCGAGACTGCGAGGAGGGCGAAGCCGCCTTTGCAGAATCCATACTATCTAGAGAGGAGGTGCAAGGCTACAGGGCCGTGGTGGATCCGAATGAGATGCATACCACCAAGAAGCAGATCTCCGACCGTAAGACCTCGTTTAAGGACGCGATAGCCACCAAAAAGGTTGACCTCAAGGTAGGCGATAGTTCCAAGAAAATGTCCGTCGGAGCAGCCCCGGACCCCAAATAGGAAGGCGCGCTCATCGAGTTCTTGCGAGCTAACATGGATATCTTCGCATGGAAACCTTCTGACATGTCTGGAGTACCAAGGAAATCGTCGAGCACTACCTCAACATAAATCCGGGTGGAAAATCGGTGAAGCAAGCTATGCGACGCTTTGGAGACGAGAAGCGCCGCGCCATAGGGATGGAATTAGCAAAGTTACTAGATGCAGGATTCATAGTAGAAGTTATCCATACTGATTGGGTTGCAAACCCCGTCCTTGTGCCCAAAAAGAATTCTAAAATATTAAGAATGTGCATCGGTTACTCCGACTTGAATAAGCATTGTCCGAAGGATCCGTTCCCCTTGCCGCGCATTACCAAGTCATTGATTCGACGGCAGGGGCAGAACTTCTATGTTTTCTTGACGCATATTCCGGGTATCACCAGATCCGGACGAAGAAGTCCGACCAAAAGGCGACCTCGTTCATCACACCCTTTGGCACTTACTGCTATGTCACCATTCCTTTTGGTTTGAAAAATGCAGGTGCCACTTACCGGCGTATGATGCAGCGGTGCCTGAAGGACTAAATTGGCTGGAACGTGCACGCTTTAGTCGATGATATCGCGGTCATGACCCGAAAAGGATCCGACTTGATCAACGATCTCACAAATACCTTTGAAAATCTCCGACGGTACAAGATGATGTTGAGTCCGCTGAAGTGTGTCTTTGGCGTGCCAGCCGAAAACTCCTTGGCTTCATTGTATCTCACAGAGGCATTGAAGTAAACCCGAAAAAATCAAGGCTATCCTGAACATCAAGAGGTCAACTTGTCTCAAAGATGTGCAATGGTTAACTGGTTGCGTTGCTGCAATCAGTAGATTTGTTAGCCGTGTTGGCGAGAAGGCACTACCTTTGTACAAACTGCTGAAGAAAACAGGTCTGGGACGACGCAGCAGATGCAGCACTTCAGGGGTTGAAGGACATACTCTCTTCCCCACCTATCTTGGCAGCTCTGGATGAGTCAGAGCCTATGCTCCTCTACCTGGCAGCTTCCAACATGGTCATCGAGTCTCGTCATCATGGTGGAGCAAAAGGAAGAAGGTCATGAGTATGGAGTCCAAAGACCAGTCTATTACTTAGCGAGGTCCCGACGAATCCAAGCAAAGATACACTCACTTTCGAAGCTAGCCTACGGAGTGTTCCTAGGTAACCGGAAGCCGAGACATTACTTCCGGGAGCATCCCATGACAGCTTGTGAGCAAAGCTCCATTGTCAACCATCATCAACAACTCCGACGCAACAGGGTGCGTAGCGAAGTGGGGAATAGGGCTTTCGCTTTCGATATCAACTACAAAACTAGGTCTTCGATCAAGTTCCAAATCTTGGCAGATTTCTTCGTTGATTGGACCGAAGCACCGTAGGGCACACCCGTGCTCGGAACCCGAAGCTTAGGTCATGCACTTTGACGGATCCAAGCAGCATCAAGGCTCGGGGGATGGAGTTACCTTGAAGTCACCTACCGGAGAGGAACTGCAAGTACGTTCGCGAGATTCACTTCGAAGCTACAAATAACATGGCGGAATATGAGGCTCTACTACACGATCGCGCATCGCTAAGGAAATCGGGATCAAGCACATCATATGATGCGGAGATTCCGACCTGGTGGCACAACATGTAGCCGGAACCTGGAACGCCAGAAACTCCACCATGGCGGCTTACAGAGACGAAGTTGATGAGATCGCCAAGTGCTTCCTCGGATATGAAGTCAAGTACGTCATGAGAAATGACAACACGGTGGAAGATATGTTGTCCAAGCTCGGATCCGACAGGAAACCTATTCCGCCCGGAATTTTCCTTGAGCACCTCCGGACACCCTCAGTAAAAGGGTGCTAACCCGGAAAACCCAGATGTGGCAGTGTCTCTGGCTAAGGAGGTGATGGTTATCACTCCGGCTTGGACTCAGCCTTTCCTGGATTACCTCATCGACCAGAATTTTCCAGAGGTTGAATGTCACACCCTAACTTCTCGCAACCTTGATTAGTTGTCCATATTGCAAAAATCGGGGGAACAAAAACTTTCTCTAAAGACTAATTAGATGAATTGCCTTGATCTCGTTTGTTATACTCGAATTGCTTTGATCCGTTGGTAGATGTATTGTCTTGTTTTGTTTATTAAGTTTTGTCTTGAGCTACCCCCAATGAACAACACCCCTTGTGGTAAAATAAACTACTCACCTAATAAAACCCATGTGTGTCCTAATAAAAGTTGTTTTCCTTTTTCATCACATCAAACTTTTCTACTCATGGCAACATGAGTGTGCCTACTTAAAATTCATCTTTGTGCTTTAACCTAGCTCAACCCACCCTGAACTCAAAACTTGGGATCATGTACCCCTTGCTACCTCCTTCTCTCTTACCCTAGTCAAAGACCCCAAAACATCACAATTTTGGCTAAGTCCCAAAACTATTATCTGATTCACTTTTGGAGCCTTGGGATTAAGAAATCCTTTTCCATCCAATGAACCTCACTTGGCCCTAGACCTACCTTGTCATATGAACTCCCCAACCATACCAATGCCTTGGGCCGGATCACTCTTATACCTACTTATCCTTGTTGGTTTTGAGGCCAAGTCAACATTCCGTTTTTGGCGAGCTTAAAAGAATCAAACTTTGGCAGCTTGATATCAAAGCAACTACAACTATTATTGGCAACCTCGAGTGCACGGATCTCATCTATGTCACACCCTCTACGACTTCCACGTCTTGCATGTCCCATTCTACCTTCACAATTCTTATTTTCACTTGATCTTCTAACCCTATCCGGAGTTTTAGCTCTAGATCACTTCTTCCTCTTTGACCTTTTGTTTTTCTTTTATCTAGTTTAACCTTCACAAAAACCAAATGTGGAGATGATTGCTACATTGTGTAGTAATCATGTACCCTTGAAAATCTTTCCCCAAAATTTATTTTCTTTGAAAGAACATTTCCAAAACCCCATTTAATCTCTTCTCTAGTTTCTCATCACCAAACCACTTCTAGTTTTATTAAAACTTTTCAACTTGTTTCTTCAAATAATAATAGGGATTGTGGATAGTATTTTATCACCTCATTTCTTTCAACCCAAAAATGATTTCTATAAAAGTTTTTTTTTCTTTCAAATGCATGGCTATGGTACATGTGCCATCCTTGCACCTTTTGTTAACATATGGAAAAGAAAAAAAAACTATTTGGCATTATTATGCAAGTAGACCCAATTTATTTTTGAATATCTCTTGTCCACTTTCAAAATTCTCAAAGGTAAGTCCCTTATAAACCCTATACCAAAATTTGTGTTCAACTCTCATAGTGATGGAGACCCATCCCTTCTAATTTCCAAAATTTAGATAACAACCCTTATTCATCAACCACATCTCACTCATCTATCATCATTACCTATGCCTTTTATTTCTTTTCACCATCACATAGCTTTTCTATTTATTTCTTTATGATTCTACCCATTCTTCATGTTTGACCCAAAAATATCTATGTGGTGAACCATGAACTTTTGCTAGCCAATTTGACTTGTTCAAATACTTCCAAATAATCCCACTACTCCTCTCATCTACACTTTGAACCTTTTCTTCACAATCCAATTTGGATCTCACCATCACCACCACCCCTCCTTCTCTTTCTACTCTTGGTTTCTTTCCAAATATTGCATAATAGTGCAAACATTGTCTATGCATGGTAGTTGATCACCCCACACTCTCCATCTACCCTTCTCCTTCCCACCTCATTTTTTTTCCTTCCAAAGCTCTAGCTAAGAGAGGACCCATTCCCTCTTTTTTCATCATGGCCGAGCCATATTGAAAACATTTCACCATCTAGTGCAGCACCTTTGGGCCCAACCCTGGTTCCCCAAACCCCACCCCGGGCCCTCTCCTTCCCCTCCGCACCGGGCCCTAACCAACCCGGGCCACAGGCCCGACCAAGGCTAGGCTCCCGAGCCGTGGACGAACACAGAACGGGCACGATCGTGCCCAAAAACGCTGCTCCCGCTCGCCCCTCCTTTTCCCGCGCCCGTACCCTCCTCTGATGACGCCAGCCCTACGATGTCATCACCCCGCGCCGCCCCTACATCACCAAATGCGCAGCCATTGGCCGTCGCCTCCCGCACGACCCTCCATTGGCCGCAGCCACGGTGCACACCACCCACGCGCCTCCCTCCGGCTATAAAAGCCCACCCCGCCCACTCCTCTCCACTCCACACCTCTCTCCCACCACCCCGCAGCACCGGCAAAAAGCACCGAGGCGCCCCTTGCCGCCGCACGCCGGCGAGGATCACCACCGCCGTGGTCACCGTGCGGTTGGCGGAAAAGCTCGGGCTCGCCCCGACGTCCGCGTCCCTCCCTCTCTGCCCCATCTTGTTCACCCTCTTCCCCTTGTCCTAATGCGCCTATTCACGCCGCCTGTGTCCGCCGGGAGACAGACGCCCACGCCGCCGGACCGGGAGGTGCCGCGAGCCAACGCCGCCGAGGGAAGACGCCGCGGAAGAGGAGGAGCGCCGCCGGGCCGTCCCCGCACCGCCTCGACCCGCAGCACCCCCGCCCCAACACCGCCGTCGACCGCCGCCGCTCCAGGTGAGCTCCGGCCGTCCCTGCCTTCTTTTTCCGTCCGCCGCGCGCGAGCGTTCGTAGACAGAGGAGAACGACGACCCGGCAATTCCTATACACCGACCAGGTCGGTGGTTACCCCGCGCCGCACACCCCCGCGCGCGGGGTATGGGCCGGCCTGGTCGGCCCATTTCACGTTTATTTTCTGTTCTCTCGTTTCTGTTTCTTTTCTATTTTTTTCTCGTTTCTTTTTTTGTTTTTGTTTCTTTTTTGTTTATTTTATTTAAAAAAATTTAAAAAGTTTGAATCTTAATTTTGTTCAAATTTAAAAAATGTTCAAATCTGGAAATCGTTCAAATTCGAAAATTGTTAAAATTCGAAAATTGTGCAAATTCGAAAATCGTTTAATTTTCGAAATTTGTTCAAATTCAAAATTCGTTCAATTTTCAAAATTTGTTCAAATTCGAAAATCGTTCGATTTCAAAATTTGTTCAAATTCGAAAATCGTTCGATTTCAAAATTTGTTCAAATTCGAAAATCGTTCAATTTCAAAATTTGTTCGAATTCGAAAAATCGTTCAATTTTTGAAATTTGTTCAAATTCGAAAATCGTTCATTTTTTGAAATTTGTTCAAATTCGAAAATCGTTCAATTCGAATTTTGTTCAAATTTGAAACTGTTCAGATTTAAAACAGAGAAAAAATGAGAAAAGAAAAAAGAAAAACAAACTTGGGCCGGCCCGTCCGCACCGAATCCACAGCAAACAGTATCAGCAAATCGTGGGCCGGCCCAACAAAGATCTGGGGTGGTCGGTGGCTGCTATACACCGACCAGGTCGGTGTAAAGCAGCTCCCCGACGACCCAGGTCGTTCGATCCTCGTGGGACATGCAGCCGCATGGCCACATGGCCACGTTGGCCCATGCAACGGCCTGGCCCACCCGGGCCCCCTCTCCCTCTCTGTTTTCTTTTTCCTTTATTTTTCCTCCCTCCACCTGGATAATATCCTGGGCCGGCCCAACATTCCACTCCCGCGCGGCCCAGTCAGTTCCCGCCCGTTCGGCCGTTTAATTTTTTTTTGGAAATTCTGTAAATTGAGATAAAAACCAGTGACATTATTTTGCTAATAACTCGAGATCTACTAACCCAAATCGAGTGAAACAACTTGCATTAGATCACAAATTTCATTACCTTTCCATTGCCACTGACCTCATATTTTTATGATTTTTCTACGATTTATGGTATCTGAATTATGCTCTATGTGTAGTTTAGTTTCAAATCTGGGTTTAAAATTCTAAGTTTAACTTTTTTTCAATGAAACCAATTTTGTTAGTCTGGTTATAGTAGTAGCTTTCAAATAAAATTGTGTTCACCCTCTGTTTAACTAAATCTTGTGTTAGCTAATGATTTTGTGTTATACATAGAATATGAGCCCAGTTTTCTTTTTTTAGTCAAACCCTTTTTGTTTCCACCAATTTTGTTTACCAACCGAAATGTTTGACTTTCCAAAACAAAACCCCCTTCAAATTAAACTTGTTTAATTGGTTTTGCTTATGTTTTAAAATGGTGAGGTGATTGTGTGTTGTTTGCTCTTTCTGTTTGCGACGCTAGATTCGAACACTTTCGGAGTTGACGGAGAAGAGGACTATGAAGTATTTGAAGAAGTCCAGGGACAAATAAGCTAACCAAGGCAAGCCATCTTTTGATCTCTTGCTTTTTATCCTTCTTTTTATGCTCATTGCTCCATTATACACTTGGTTCCTTGTATCATATGTGATTTTTGGTCCTCTACTCTATGCATGCTTATTTCCAAAGTATGTTGAACCCCTTGTTGATGCTTTGCATACTTGCTCCCAAGTATGTGAACCCCCTTGTTGATGTTTATGCATGCTTACCCTAAGCATGTATGCCCCCTTGACCATATCCATGTTGTCATCTTCTTAGTGGTATGATGATTAACACCATGACCCCTGTTTGAATCATCTTAATTATGTTGTCCCTATACATGCTTATCCTAAGTATGTATGATCCCCTTAACACCTAAATTATCATCCCCTTAGTGGTATGATGGCTAGCATCATGTCATTGTGACTCTTAGTTCCTTCATAAAACTATAGGTTGGGAACCCCCTTGGAAAAATACCTTGTTGAAAATAAGTTTTGAAAACCTTGGGTGAGTTGGACTTACCCAAGTGTGTGTTTATGAAAGGAAAGGATCTTGGCAAAGATGGTTGGAAAGAAAATCTTGTTTTCGAAAACTTTGGCGCCTAAGTATTCACCCGTGACAATTAACCCGCGCAACCACATTACCCCGGAGTGGGACGGGGCTTAGCTCGTAGTTTGTTCTTCTTAACATGGGACACCGCACAACTATATAAGGGTAAGGTTACCCCCGAATCCGGATTGTCGTTGGTGGAGACAATAGTATAACGGGAGGCCTTCGGGCTGACCCGTCCGGAAGACACTATGGGTCTCCTGGCTTGGCGGTGGAGCCACGCTCAAAGTGAGGTCAGCTGCCACGGTGCCGGGGAGGTACATACTCCATAGGGTAGGATCCCGTGCTAAGTCGAATAGGCGAAAGGCTATGTCCGAGTTTTTGTCATGGCATAGTTGATATGCGGGGATGATGCCCACATGATGAACTCGCGGATCTTGTGGGGAAAGTGTGCAAACTCTGCAGAGTCAAATCTATTCGAATAGCCGTGTCCGCGGTCATGGACGGTTGGAATGGCTGTTGCTTAGCCTGATGAGTTTTGGTTTACAAAATGGTTTGGCAAATGAAAGGAAAGATCTTGTTTTGAAGTACCGGAAGGGTACGGGAAAGGTTGTGTCGACCATATGGAGATGGTCGGGAAGGACAAATAAATTGGGTTACCCCATCCTAGTGTTTTATGTTGTGGAAATCTTTGAAGTATCATCTTCAACAAAGATATAGAGATGTCATAGGGTATCTTTTGAAGTATCTTCTTTAACAAAGATATAGAGATGTCATAGAAATGTCTTATCACCCTCTTAGTGTCCCCTTCAACTGTGATGTGGGATGCTATATCCACAAGAGAAACTCGATTCTCTTTCACATGCTATATCCACTAGAGAATCTATTCTTCTTCTCTTGTCTTCTTTAGTTAGAATTGTTATCATCTTCTTAATGGTTTGCGAGTACAATTCAAATGTACTCACGGCTTTGTCCCTGGCTATTTACTTGGCCAGACCTGGAGGACTTCGACAGATGAAGAAGGAGTTGACGACGTCTATGCGAGTTAGGAACGTCTTCCCGCTCGGCTGCTCGTAGGGTTAAGGCAGATGACTTGGGCTCTACGCCGCCGAAGTGAATCTCGCTACTCGATGATTAGATTAGGCCATTCGAGGCTATCTTGTAAAGATGGGTCATGTGACCTTATTGTAATTTTATTTTTCCGTTTTGTAAAGGATGATGTAATTTGATATCAGTTCGGTTATGTGTTCACGACACACTGATCATGGGAACGTGAACGGTATACATAACGAGGTATTTCGGACAGCTAGTCCGGGTCCCCACGAGCTGGTATCGAGCCATCCCGACTGTAGGAGACCTTAGTTAGCATGGACGTTAGTTAGGAAACAAGTACTTGGGAAAAACTATTTACGAAACCAATTCTTTCTTTAGTCGGAAGCATAGCTTTTACTCCTCTTAATTTCTTCAAAACTACTAAGTTCTTATCTCTTCGCTTTATAAAAATGTTTGAAAATTCTTACTCTGTTGTCTCATCCACTTCAAATCTACATATTGGACGATGTCCCCAACTCAGACCGGAGACTAGAACTCAAAGATGGATCAACCTTTTAGGAAGTCTCATGTATCTCCAACATCAGCCTATTGAAGATTGGATGCCGACTTAGCCGTGCTCATGTAGGTATGATAACAGCATATCTTTGGTTGTCACCAAAGTATGTCAAAGATCTGACCTTGTTCCTCCGTGGACTTGCACTTTTTGCAGTCGTCTGGGATCAAGTCCTCAGTTCTTGACTAGTAATTTTTAGGCCAGCCACCAGAAGTTGTCAACTTGAGAGTACCTCGACAGCTAACTCTCTGAAGACCTCCCGTCCCCAGGATGGTGAGACCATATGTTCTACGCAGCTTTTGTCTTCACCTCGACATCGACGACTCCATACCAGGCCTGCTTCACCACCAACAGCTACGAAAGTCCTTATTGAAGCCGATGCCGGCGATATGAAGACGTCAACATATGCGACCAGCCCCAAACCTATAGGATGGATAGGACAAACTCAATCGGTTTGATTGAGCTACCCCCGCGCATTAGGAATTTCCGGGTACTTAGAGTACCATGTTTGGGTTGATGATTGCTTGTAGTTCCCTAAGTGTGTTGCCTTGAGTGTTTTTTTTTATCTGTTTGTTGTGTGTATGTTTGCCTTGGTCTTTAGGTCAGCAAAAGAAACCTCTTGGTGCGATAATCTAGCTTAGAAAGCCTCCCCAATATGTTTTCACCGTCATCTACCTCACCGATAAAATACTAACTTCTAGTTAATTGGATAAGTTAACCCTGTTAACCATCGATCTTGAACCGTCAGAGGAACTAACCCTACCCCGATCTACGCCAACTACTTTCAAGATCAGCCGAAGCATCTTTACTACGCCAACAAAGCGAAGCCAATACCTTCAAGCTCGGCTGAAGCATCTCTACGACGCCAAGAAAGCGAAGCCCGTACCTTCGGGAGTGACTGCACCTCCGCGAGAAGCCATACTAATTTTGTCTAACCTTGGAGCTTAATCGCGCTAACCCTGAGGATAACTTTTTGGAACCACCCTCTAACACACCGTCTAACAAGTTGAGAGAACAATAGCGTCAAAGCCAAGTTACATCACATGGTTCATCTGGTCCTCATCAAGTGAAGATCATGAAGATACCTGCAAGACTCAAGAATAGGTGTAATTTACCCGCTTACTTCTTAACTGGTATAAGTCAACACCAACTCGCAAGCTGAAGATGGTCTCCAACAAACTTTGTCGCTGCTTCTTGTGGATACCAACCAGGATTTTCATCGACTTACTAACTTACCACGCGTTATAAGGTTTAGTAAACACCATGAGTGCCTTTTGAAGCCGTGGTCTACACGTCTTCCCTGAAGACTCTTCAAATGAATACGGAAGATCAACGACTTTTTCTGAAACCCCCGACGAAAAATCTTAAGGGTGGAAGACTTCGACTTCCACTAAAAATTGGAGCTAACCCTAACATTTTCCACCATTCTAAAACACCGTCAGAAAACTTGTTGGGATGCATTAACTTCCCTTGAAGTTGTAGATCGTACGTTGCCCCCCTGAAGGTGTTTCAACTCAAGACGGGAGATCAATGACTTCTCCAAAAAGTGTCCGCCAAGACCCGTGGCCGAAGCTTAGAGTTTTTAAAACCCCCCGGTGAACAATTTTAAGGGTGGAAAACTTCGTCTTCCACAAAAAATTAAAGCTAACTCTAAATCGTTTTCAACCCTCGCTAAAGCACCGTTGGAGTGCACTAACCCTCACATAGTCTTGAACCACCGCTAGGATCGTTAAGAAGTTTAAGATCTAACATCCGCATGGGGTAGTCAACCTCTTCATGAAGCTCGCCATCGGCAGGAATCCAACGATGTCTCCCGTAAGATGAAGCAATGACCTTCTCAACAACGGCACATCTACAGAAGAATGGAGTCTAACTTTAGTTAAACTTTACAACCCCTCTAGTTCTACGCTTAGTAATCTCGGGACGAGATTATTTTAAGGGTGGAAGATCTGTCACACCCTAACTTTTGCAACCTTGATTAGTTGTCCATATTGCAAAAATCAGGGGGAACAAAAACTTTCTCTAAAGACTAATTAGATGAATTGCCTTGATCTGTTTGTTATACTGAATTGCTTTGATCTGTTGGTAGATGTATTGTCTTGTTTTGTTTATTAAGTTTTGTCTTGAGCTACCCCCAATGAACAACACCCCTTGTGGTAAAATAAACTACTCACCTAATAAAACCCATGTGTGTCCTAATAAAAGTTGTTTTCCTTTTTCATCACATCAAACTTTTCTACTCATGGCAACATGAGTGTGCCTACTTAAAATTCATCTTTGTGCTTTAACCTAGCTCAACCCACCCTGAACTCAAAACTTGGGATCATGTACCCCTTGCTACCTCCTTCTCTCTTACCCTAGTCAAAGACCCCAAAACATCACAATTTTGGCTAAGTCCCAAAACTATTATCTGATTCACTTTTGGAGCCTTGGGATTAAGAAATCCTTTTCCATCCAATGAACCTCACTTGGCCCTAGACCTACCTTGTCATATGAACTCCCCAACCATACCAATGCCTTGGGCCAGATCACTCTTATACCTACTTATCCTTGTTGGTTTTGAGGCCAAGTCAACATTCTGTTTTTTGGCAGGCTTAAAAGAATCAAACTTTGGCAGTTGATATCAAAGCAACTACAACTATTATTGGCAACCTCAGTGCACGGATCTCATCTATGTCACACCCTCTACGACTTCCACGTCTTGCATGTCCCATTCTACCTTCACAATTCTTATTTTCACTTGATCTTCTAACCCTATCCGGAGTTTTAGCTCTAGATCACTTCTTCCTCTTTGACCTTTTGTTTTTCTTTTATCTAGTTTAACCTTCACAAAAACCAAATGTGGAGATGATTGCTACATTGTGTAGTAATCATGTACCCTTGAAAATCTTTCCCCAAAATTTATTTTCTTTGAAAGAACATTTCCAAAACCCCATTTAATCTCTTCTCTAGTTTCTCATCACCAAACCACTTCTAGTTTTATTAAAACTTTTCAACTTGTTTCTTCAAATAATAATAGGGATTGTGGATAGTATTTTATCACCTCATTTCTTTCAACCCAAAAATGATTTCTATAAAAGTTTTTTTTTCTTTCAAATGCATGGCTATGGTACATGTGCCATCCTTGCACCTTTTGTTAACATATGGAAAAGAAAAAAAAACTATTTGGCATTATTATGCAAGTAGACCCAATTTATTTTTGAATATCTCTTGTCCACTTTCAAAATTCTCAAAGGTAAGTCCCTTATAAACCCTATACCAAAATTTGTGTTCAACTCTCATAGTGATGGAGACCCATCCCTTCTAATTTCCAAAATTTAGATAACAACCCTTATTCATCAACCACATCTCACTCATCTATCATCATTACCTATGCCTTTTATTTCTTTTCACCATCACATAGCTTTTCTATTTATTTCTTTATGATTCTACCCATTCTTCATGTTTGACCCAAAAATATCTATGTGGTGAACCATGAACTTTTGCTAGCCAATTTGACTTGTTCAAATACTTCCAAATAATCCCACTACTCCTCTCATCTACACTTAATTTGAACCTTTTCTTCACAATCCAATTTGGATCTCACCATCACCACCACCCCCTCCTTCTCTTTCTACTCTTGGTTTCTTTCCAAATAGTGCATAATAGTGCAAACATTGTCTATGCATGGTAGTTGATCACCCCACACTCTCCATCTACCCTTCTCCTTCCCACCTCATTTTTTTTCCTTCCAAATCTCTAGCTAAGAGAGGACCCATTCCCTCTTTTTTCATCATGGCCGAGCCATATTGAAAACATTTCACCATCTAGTGCAGCACCTTTGGGCCCAACCCTGGTTCCCCAAACCCCACCCTGGGCCCTCTCCTTCCCCTCCAGACCAGGCCCTAACCAACCCAGGCCACAGGCCCGACCAAGGCTAGGCTCCCGAGCCGTGGACGAACACAGAACGGGCACGATCGTGCCCAAAAACGCTGCTCCCGCTCGCCCCTCCTTTTCCCGCGCCCGTACCCTCCTCTGATGACGCCAGCCCTACGGCGTCATCACCCCGCGCCGCCCCTACGTCACCAAATGCGCAGCCATTGGCCGTCGCCTCCCGCACGGCCCTCCATTGGCCGCAGCCACGGTGCACACCACCCACGCGCCTCCCTCCGGCTATAAAAGCCCACCCCGCCCACTCCTCTCCACTCCACACCTCTCTCCCACCACCCCAGAGCACCAGCAAAAAGCACCGAGGCGCCCCCTTGCTGCTGCACGCCGGCAGGATCACCACCGCCGTGGTCACCGTGCGGTTGGCGGAAAAGCTCGGGCTCGCCCCGACGTCTGCGTCCCTCCCTCTATGCCCCATCTTGTTCACCCTCTTCCCCTTGTCCTAATGCGCCTATTCACGCCGCCCAGGTCCGCCGGAGACAGACGCCCACGCTGCCGGACCGGGAGGTGCTGCGAGCCAACGCCGCCGAGGGAAGACGCTGCGGAAGAGGAGGAGCGCCGCCGGGCCGTCCCTGCACTGCCTCGACCCGCAGCACCCCCGCCCCAACACCGCCGTCGACCGCCGCCGCTCCAGGTGAGCTCCGGCCGTCCCTGCCTTCTTTTTCCGTCCGCCGCGCGCGAGCGTTCGTAGACAGAGGAAACGACGACCCAGGTCGTTCGATCCTCGTGGGACATGCAGCCACATGGCCACGTTGGCCCATGCAACGGCCTGGCCCACCCGGGCCCCCTCTCCCTCTCTGTTTTCTTTTTCCTTTATTTTTCCTCCCTCCACCTGGATAATATCCTGGGCCGGCCCAACATTCCACTCCCGCGCGGCCCAGTCAGTTCCCGCCCGTTCGGCCGTTTAATTTTTTTTTGGAAATTCTGTAAATTGAGATAAAAACCAGTGACATTATTTTGCTAATAACTCGAGATCTACTAACCCAAATCGAGTGAAACAACTTGCATTAGATCACAAATTTCATTACCTTTCCAATGCCACTGACCTCATATTTTTATGATTTTTCTACGATTTATGGTATCTGAATTATGCTCTATGTGTAGTTTAGTTTCAAATATGGGTTTAAAATTCTAAGTTTAACTTTTTTTCAATGAAACCAATTTTGTTAGTCTGGTTATAGTAGTAGCTTTCAAATAAAATTGTGTTCACCCTCTGTTTAACTAAATCTTGTGTTAGCTAATGATTTTGTGTTATACATAGAATATGAGCCCAGTTTTCCTTTTTTAGTCAAACCCTTTTTGTTTCCACCAATTTTGTTTACCAACTGAAATGTTTGACTTTCCAAAACAAAACCCCCTTCAAATTAAACTTGTTTAATTGGTTTTGCTTATGTTTTAAAATGGTGAGGTGATTGTGTGTTGTTTGCTCTTTCTGTTTGCGACGCTAGATTCGAACACTTTCGGAGTTGACGGAGAAGAGGACTAGGAAGTATTTGAAGAAGTCCAGGGACAAATAAGCTAACCAAGGCAAGCCATCTTTTGATCTCTTGCTTTTTATCCTTCTTGTTATGCTCATTGCTCCATTATACACTTGGTTCCTTGTATCATATGTGATTTTTGGTCCTCTACTCTATGCATGCTTATTCCCAAAGTATGTTGAACCCCTTGTTGATGCTTTGCATACTTGCTCCCAAGTATGTGAACCCCCTTGTTGATGTTTATGCATGCTTACCCTAAGCATGTATGCCCCCTTGACCATATCCATGTTGTCATCTTCTTAGTGGTATGATGATTAACACCATGACCCCCGTTTGAATCATCTTAATTATGTTGTCCCTATACATGCTTATCCTAAGTATGTATGATCCCCTTAACACCTAAATTATCATCCCCTTAGTGGTATGATGGCTAGCATCATGTCATTGTGACTCTTAGTTCCTTCATAAAACTATAGGTTGGGAACCCCTTGGAAAAATACCTTGTTGAAAATAATTTTTCGAAAACCTTGGGTGAGTTGGACTTACCCAAGTGTGTGTTTATGAAAGGAAAGGATCTTGGCAAAGATGGTTGGAAAGAAAATCTTGTTTTCGAAAACTTTGGCGCCTAAGTATTCACCCGTGACAATTAACCCGCGCAACCACATTACCCCGGAGTGGGACGGGGCTTAGCTCGTAGTTTGTTCTTCTTAACATGGGACACCGCACAACTATATAAGGGTAAGGTTACCCCTGAATCCGGATTGTCGTTGGTGGAGACAATATTATAACGGGAGGCCTTCGGGGCTGACCCGTCCGAAGACACTATGGGTCTCCCGGCTTGGCGGTGGAGCCACGCTCAAAGTGAGGTCAGCCGCCACTGTGCCGGGAGGTACATACTCCATAGGGTAGGATCCCGTGCTAAGTCGAATAGGCGAAAGGCTATGTCCGAGTTTTTGTCATGGCATAGTTGATATGCGGGGATGATGCCCACATGATGAACTCGCGGATCTTGTGGGGAAAGTGTGCAAACTCTGCGAGTCAAATCTATTCGAATAGCCGTGTCCGCGGTCATGGACGGTTGGAATGGTCGTTGCTTAGCCCGATGAGTTTTGGTTTACAAAATGGTTTGGCAAATGAAAGGAAAGATCTTGTTTTGAAGTACCGGAAGGGTACGGGAAAGGTTGTGTCGACCATATGGAGATGGTCGGGAAGGACAAATAAATTGGGTTACCCCATCCTAGTGTTTTATGTTGTGGAAATCTTTGAAGTATCATCTTCAACAAAGATATAGAGATGTCATAGGGTATCTTTTGAAGTATCTTCTTTAACAAAGATATAGAGATGTCATAGAAATGTCTTATCACCCTCTTAGTGTCCCCTTCAACTGTGATGTGGGATGCTATATCCACAAGAGAAACTGATTCTCTTTCACATGCTATATCCACTAGAGAATCTATTCTTCTTCTCTTGTCTTCTTTAGTTAGAATTGTTATCATCTTCTTAATGGTTTGCGAGTACAATTCAAATGTACTCACGGCTTTGTCCCTGGCTATTTACTTGGCCAGACCTGGAGGACTTCGACAGATGAAGAAGGAGTTGACGACGTCTATGCGAGTTAGGAACGTCTTCCCGCCCGCGCTGCTCGTAGGGTTAAGGCAGATGACTTGGGCTCTACGCCGCTGAAGTGAATCTGCTACTCTGATGATTAGATTAGGCCATTCGAGGCTATCTTGTAAAGATGGGTCATGTGACCTTATTGTAATTTTCTTTTTCCGTTTTGTAAAGGATGATGTAATTTGATATCAGTTCGGTTATGTGTTCACGACACACTGATCATGGGAACGTGAACGGTATACATAACAGGGTATTTCGGACAGCTAGTCCGGGGTCCCCACAGAGCTGGTATCAGAGCCATCCCGACCGTAGGAGACCTTAGTTAGCATGGACGTTAGTTAGGAAACAAGTACTTGGGAAAAACTATTTACGAAACCAATTCTTTCTTTAGTCGGAAGCATAGCTTTTACTCCTCTTAATTTCTTCAAAACTACTAAGTTCTTATCTCTTCGCTTTATAAAAATGTTTGAAAATTCTTACTCTGTTGTCTCATCCACTTCAAATCTACATATTGGACGATGTCCCCAACTCAGACCGGAGACTAGAACTCAAAGATGGATCAACCTTTTAGGAAGTCTCATGTATCTCCAACATCAGCTATTGAAGATTGGATGCCGACTTAGCCGTGCTCATGTAGGTATGATAACAGCATATCTTTGGTTGTCACCAAAGTATGTCAAAGATCTGACCTTGTTCCTCCGTGGACTTGCACTTTTTGCGTACTGTCCGGGATCAAGTCCTCAGTTCTTGACTAGTAATTTTTAGGCCAGCCACCAGAAGTTGTCAACTTGAGAGTACCTCGACAGCTAACTCTCTGAAGACCTCCCGTCCCCAGGATGGTGAGACCATATGTTCTACGCAGTTTTTGTCTTCACCTCGACATCGACGACTCCATACCAGGCCTCGCTTCACCACCAACAGCTACGAAAGTCCTTATTGAAGCCGATGCCGGCGATATGAAGACGTCAACATATGCGACCAGCCCCAAACCTATAGGATGGATAGGACAAACTCAATCGGTTTGATTGAGCTACCCCCGCGCATTAGGAATTTCTGGGTACTTAGAGTACCATGTTTGGGTTGATGATTGCTTGTAGTTCCCTAAGTGTGTTGCCTTGAGTGTTTTTTTTTATCTGTTTGTTGTGTGTATGTTTGCCTTGGTCTTTAGGTCAGCAAAAGAAACCTCTTGGTGCGATAATCTAGCTTAGAAAGCCTCCCCAATATGTTTTCACCGTCATCTACCTCACCGATAAAATACTAACTTCTAGTTAATTGGATAAGTTAACCCTGTTAACCATCGATCTTGAACCGTCAGAGGAACTAACCCTACCCCGATCTACGCCAACTACTTTCAAGATCAGCCGAAGCATCTTTACTACGCCAACAAAGCAGAAGCCAATACCTTCAAGCTCGGCTGAAGCATCTCTACGACGCCAAGAAAGCAGAAGCCCGTACCTTCAGGAGTGACTGCACCTCCGCGAGAAGCCATACTAATTTTGTCTAACCTTGGAGCTTAATCGCGCTAACCCTGAGGATAACTTTTTGGAACCACCCTCTAACACACCGTCTAACAAGTTGAGAGAACAATAGCGTCAAAGCCAAGTTACATCACATGGTTCATCTGGTCCTCATCAAGTGAAGATCATGAAGATACCTGCAAGACTCAAGAATAGGTGTAATTTACCCGCTTACTTCTTAACTGGTATAAGTCAACACCAACTCGCAAGCTGAAGATGGTCTCCAACAAACTTTGTCGCTGCTTCTTGTGGATACCAACCAGGATTTTCATCGACTTACTAACTTACCACGCGTTATAAGGTTTAGTAAACACCATGAGTGCCTTTTGAAGCCGTGGTCTACACGTCTTCCCTGAAGACTCTTCAAATGAATACGGAAGATCAACGACTTTTTCTGAAACCCCGACGAAAAATCTTAAGGGTGGAAGACTTCGACTTCCACTAAAAATTGGAGCTAACCCTAACATTTTCCACCATTCTAAAACACCGTCAGAAAACTTGTTGGGATGCATTAACTTCCCTTGAAGTTGTAGACTGTACGTTGCCCCCCTGAAGGTGTTTCAACTCAAGACGGGAGATCAATGACTTCTCCAAAAAGTGTCCGCCAAGACCCGTGGCCGAAGCTTAGAGTTTTTAAAACCCCCCGGTGAACAATTTTAAGGGTGGAAAACTTCGTCTTCCACAAAAAATTAAAGCTAACTCTAAATCGTTTTCAACCCTGCTAAAGCACCGTTGGAGTGCACTAACCCTCACATAGTCTTGAACCACCGCTAGGATCGTTAAGAAGTTTAAGATCTAACATCTGCATGGGGTAGTCAACCTCTTCATGAAGCTCGCCATCGGCAGGAATCCAGCATGTCTCCCAGAAGATGAAGCAATGACCTTCTCAACAACGGCACATCTACAGAAGAATGGAGTCTAACTTTAGTTAAACTTTACAACCCCTCTAGTTCTACGCTTAGTAATCTCGGGACGAGATTATTTTAAGGGTGGAAGATCTGTCACACCCTAACTTTTGCAACCTTGATTAGTTGTCCATATTGCAAAAATCAGGGGGAACAAAAACTTTCTCTAAAGACTAATTAGATGAATTGCCTTGATCTCGTTTGTTATACTGAATTGCTTTGATCTGTTGGTAGATGTATTGTCTTGTTTTGTTTATTAAGTTTTGTCTTGAGCTACCCCCAATGAACAACACCCCTTGTGGTAAAATAAACTACTCACCTAATAAAACCCATGTGTGTCCTAATAAAAGTTGTTTTCCTTTTTCATCACATCAAACTTTTCTACTCATGGCAACATGAGTGTGCCTACTTAAAATTCATCTTTGTGCTTTAACCTAGCTCAACCCACCCTGAACTCAAAACTTGGGATCATGTACCCCTTGCTACCTCCTTCTCTCTTACCCTAGTCAAAGACCCCAAAACATCACAATTTTGGCTAAGTCCCAAAACTATTATCTGATTCACTTTTGGAGTTAGCTTCTGTTCTGTGGAGTTTACGAACTACCCCTAAAAGGTCGGCTGGATTCACGCCTTTCTTCCTAGTATACGGATCTGAAGCTATGCTCCCCTCTGATATCATCCATGATTCCCCACGAGTTTCCGCCTACAACGAAGAAACTGCTGACGAGGCTTGATAGCTATCTATGGACCTGCTCGAAGAAGCTTGGAACCTAGCTGATCAACGTTCACCATCTACCAGCAGAAACTTCGACGCTATCATAGCCGCCGAGTTTGGAACCGCTCGGTTAAGGAAGGTGACTTGGCCCTCCGCCTTCAACAGGTGAAAGAGCATAATTTGCAATCTACATGCGTAGGACCTTTGGTCGTCAGCAAAGTGCTGCACAACGGATCTTACTACCTCGTTGATATCCGAGAGTTAAAAGATAGACCTGTCAATTGTCATTGGAAACGCAAGAGGGAGGATCCGGGTGACGTATACGTTGAAATAGACCGTCCCTGGAATATAGCACATCTACGTCCTTTTCGTAGTTAGCATTTTTTGCATTACATACTCTGTAATAGTTATGATACATGATCGATGAAATAAAGCATATGGTTCACTCTTTGAGTCTTTTACCTCCTTTACTTGTTCATTTTTGGATCATGTATTTTTTCCGACTAAAACCGTAGAGCTAGATGTTTCCGCCTAGGCGTGTATAAAAGTTGTGATTTTCAAAATCGTCCATTAGGACGTGAACTTAAGTTTTCTGGTGGATGAGTTTTTTGTTACGAACTTATGGATTTATGGTAGCGACTTCCGGCACCTTGGTTGGGGGCTTGTTTCCATGGTTATTGATGGATTTCCATTGGGCTTCGTCGCCGTCGGCGAGCGTTTCTGGCTATAGGTCTTCCGGCTCGTGGAAGGTCAAATAAGAGCCGGAAAACTTAGAAACTATCACTTGCTTTCCAAACAACGAAACATGCATATATAACTTAAACGGATTGCATGATAAGTTTTTTTTCGCCCACGGCATGCAATCGTTTCGTCCTAGGTACTTCAAATACTTAAGTTTTATTACAAACCCTCGAAGGGGCCAAAATGATGCAACTCATTGTTTTTTCCAAGAATCACTCGGAAGATTCCGCCTTGTCTTCGGAGGCTACGTAGGTGTTGTCCTTGCCAGAAGCATCGCCAGATTCATCGCCTGATGGATGCGCGCTGGACCCGGAGCCCTCCGCCTCATCATCTTATGTCATGCTTAGTGCACCACGACGAGTGATCCACTCGCTGGAAAAAAAGCGTGTCAAAACCTTGAGTTTCCGTGAGGGATTGCTTGATATTGGTAGCCTTGCGGACTCTGCGTGCGATTGTCGCAAAGTGCATGGTAGGAAAATGTGCTTTGCACATGGCCAGAGCAGTAGAGGCCGCTTCGCGAGCCGAGGACTCTTGCCAATCCCCGATCAGATCCGGCACTAGCTTCATCAGCTTCGTCATTGTATCGATGACCGTAGTGCGGGCCTTCTTCAGGGATAGCTTCCAAGCAATGTTCCAGCAAGCTTCAATGAGGTAACCAATTGAGTTTCTGGCCTCTTGATAGGCTTCAGTCCTAGAGATTCCGGTATCTTGCTTCCACTCAAATCCCAGACACGCTGACACAAAGTATCATCATGTGATCAGATTCCGGGTTGGGAAGAGAAGAGTGAAAAAATATGCCAGAAACGTGAAGTCCTTACGGAAGATCAGCTCGTTGACATCCGTCGCCTCCGCCTCAGCAGCCTTGATCTTAGACGCCAGAGTTTTCACTCTGTTGTTGCTAGTCTTAAGCTTCTCGGCCACCTCCGCCAACGCCTGGGAGTGTTTTTCCTCTAGCCCCTTTTTGGTTTTAGTCTCATGTTCCTGGGACTCCTTGAGGGATTGCTGGAGGGATGCATGCTCGGATTCTAGAACTTCGAGCTTGGTGGAGATGGCGTTGATGGAGGGGCGCTTGGCAAGTTGTTCTGTAAGTTGGAAAGAAAGTTCAAAGTAAAAATACATATTCAAATAGCAAATAGCGTGTTGAGGAACCTCTAGTAAGGCGGAAAATATACCCTTGTTGTTTTTCAAACGAGTCTCAAGAAGTATGATGGCCTACCGGTCCTCCGCCTCCTTCTTGTTCAGCCGCTCAATCTCCGCCTTCTTCTCCAGCACTAGCGTCCGCAGGTCCTCGTGCAGTTGGCAGGTGTTCTGTGAAGCAAGTAGGATTAATTAGCCAGAAATTTAAAATCTAGGGTGCTGGACGCGAAGTTAAAAGTTCTTCTTGTGCTAGGAAATTTCAAGTTTCCGCCAAGATCCAAACAAGATAATACAGTTGAAGCATCAGTTCACAATTTTTACTCAGAAATATCCAAACCAATGCTTGGGGGCTAGTGTTACCTGGCGCACGGCCTTGCTTCGCAAAGAAGACTCAGAGATTGTCCTCCAAGGTTGCCCAGTCTTGCTGCTCTGTCTCCGCCGACCCCCAAACTTCATTCATCAATTTTTTCATTTCCGTATGGCGCTGGTGTAGGGGTGCTTTTCGAAGAACCGGAAACAAGTGTGGGTGCGTTTGGGGCGTACTAGTGGCACCACCTAGCAACAATTTCTTTGTGGCATCATTAGTCGTAGCTTCAGCCGAGGTGGATTCGGGCTCTTCAGGCCAAGGTTTGGAGGAGGAGGTGTCTTTCCCGGAATCTGCGGTAGGCTCAGGAATATCATCAAGGTTAATGATATTCTTGGGATCTTGAGTTGTAGAGGAGAAAGGCTTTGGCGGAACCTCCACTTCCGGGGTAACTGGCATAGAGGCAGGCACGGGCTTGATCTTCTTTTTCTGGGGCTTAGTTCCGGCAACTTTGCTGCACAATGAAAAGAGCACGACACTTAGCAGATTTTGAGATAAGCTGCAATGAGAGTAAGTTGGAAAGTGAGTTATTACCCAGGCTTGTTGAAGAACCTCTTGAGGCTGGCCTACGAGCCTTTGCCGGTATCGATCTCCTTGAGTCGTTGCTTCTCTTTTTCAGGCTTCTTGGTGTCCGTAGCGCTGGGTGTTTCATGCGTACGTTTGGGTGCCGACCCGAAGGCTGCGCCTGTCTTCCATTTTGCGGGAAGAGGGCCCTCAGGAATTTCTGTGTCGGACGCGGCTTCCGGGTTCATCGTGCCCGTGTGTGGGATCCGGGTCAAAGTCTCAAGATCCTTCTCCTCGAGGGCTTCGAGCTGTATACACAAGATAAAGTACTTAGGAAAATTCGCAGGCATAAAAAGGGAACTAATGATTAGTTGGAAGAATTATCGTAGTGCTGGCACCATCCGTGTATATGTCAAAATGACACACGTGAGAGTGAACGTCACGCGGAATTTTGATCATAACCTGGAGCCACTTGTCCAGGGCGTCGGAGGAAAGGTTATCCATGGTGGCGTGCATGGTGTCGTCGCGGCCGCTATACTCGTACATCAAACGATCACGATGTTGGAAGGGCTGGATCCGCTTGGTGAACCAGAGAGCGTCAGGTCTTTCCCCGACAAGCCGGACTCTGTCAGCTTGCAGATCTGCCTTACCATCCTTGTCAGCGTAGGTGACTCGGAGATGTGCGGGCAGTTAGTCCAGGTGGGGGTCTTGCTGGCAGGCTCGTCCTTGAACGCCGACAGAGTCTTCGGCTTGCCGGATCCGAGACATCCTTTAGGTAGAAGAACCCCCCTGACCAATACCTCATGGACTCGTGACGATCCATGTGGGGGTAGACGCAGCCGGGGTGGATCTTGAAAGTTATGCTCCCGCAGGTAGCGAGCGAAGAAGTCTGCGGGACTGTCTCCTTCTTCACAGAGAAAAGGGATTGAAAGGGGGCCAAGTTAGGTGTTACCCGGAGATGACCCTCACATAGAGCGACATGGTTGGCGATGGCGTGGACGCTGTTGGGGGAGATGTTGTGGGGTTGCAGCTTGTATGCCTCGAGGATTTCCGAGAAGAAATCACTCGGGGGCAAGGACAATCCGTGCTCCACCAACGCCCTTGTCAGCACCTATTCTCCAGCTTTGGGCGCCAGGTTTAGGGCACCTGGAACCACTCTCCAGGATCCGGGTTGCAAAAATCTCTCCGCCTCGAAGCTGCGGAGTTCATCCTCTGTGGTGGTGCAGGGCCACCATTTCCCTTTGACTTAACCTTCACGAGTCCGGGCTTTGGATTTCTTGGCGGCGGCTTCCTCCACCTTATTCTCCATTTGCTTCTTTCCGGCTAGGTCCGCCGGATTAGAAGTGGCTCCCTCAATGGTCTTGTTGGACCCCTTGGTAGGATCCAACTGGACGGGGATGAATGGCAGAGGGGCGGAAGAGATTGGCGTAGCCGCTATCGGCTCTGACTACGATGGAGGCGGAGTAGAAGAAGACATCTACATTAAAAATAAACTAACTTAGTCTGAACTACCAATACACACTAGTCATCCCTACAGATGCCAATGAAAAAGCTCGAGGCCGGGATGCTTACCGAAGATGGATGCTACGGTGGTCGGAGTTGCCGGCGACAAGGTTTTTGCTGCGGTGGCTCGCGGAGGTTAAGAACACGAAGAACTCGACGTGGCGGCGCTAGCTCCGGTGAACCTCCGGCAGACTCCGGAATGGCGGAAGCAGGAGCTCGGTGGTGGCGCTCGGATGAGAGGTGAAATGGGGGAGAATGGGGTGATTAGAGTGCGCGGTGTGGATATCTATAGGCGCGGGATGAGATTCGTGCTCCGCATCCTGTGGTCGGAACGCAAGCATCACACCATTGGATGATGGACATGTGTCGAAAACTCTAGCAGTAAAAATGGCTAAGGATTAAGTTACCGTTCAAATTACCCGAAAATGGCGTCAAGATTGGAGGAACCGTTTGAACCTTTCAAGGTTCCGGGTAAGAATTTCAAATGATAAGCCATTATCTCTGCAGGGTAGTAACCCGGAGACTCGTTGTAATGATGAGGTCGATGGATGAAGTCCCGCGGGATGAAGGATATTTTCGGCATGCAAGCTGGAAAGGGAAATTTCATGAAGTCGAAGTTCTTCAAGTTCCCCACGTTTCCGGGAAGTTTGTCAGACATGAAGATGGTTCGAGCAAGGCGGAAATAAGGGGTGAATCTCGGAGAACTCTGGGGGCTACTCTTGTGGGTATACTTCATGGGTGTACCATCGATAGTGGTTAGATCTGGCAAGCCCGGGTGGCCTATAGACGGTGATGGTGGCGTATGGCCCATCGGGCGGCCTAGTTGCTGTAGATCAAGGTGGATGACATCCAGCCCAGGAACAAGGAGCCGGATCCACCGACCTACTTTGAAATTCGGGTCCGGCCTGGCCCATCAGGGGTAGCCGGATCCAATACGGCGTATAAGGAAAGGCGGATCCTTGACGTGCACGACAATGTAATATTCTGTAGTTAGGCAACTTGTATTCCGGTTAGGACTCTCCGTGTAAAACCTAGATCCTGGCGCCTATAAGCCGGATCCCAGGAGCCCTAGAGGCACAACCACAACTCATTGTAACAACGCGAAAGCGCCCAAATAATTCCAGACAAGCAGGAGTAGGCCCTATCATCGTGCAGGTGTTCAGAAGCTGGGTAAATTGTGTACCACCGTCCCGAGGACTTTCCACCCGATGGACCCTACTTCTTCTCCCCATCGTGAGGATCCCTCCTCCGAGGTACCGACGAATAGGCAACGACAGTACCGCTGGTGATACCACCTTTTCGGGAAAACTCACAGAGTGCTTGCCGATACCTTGACGGTACCTGGACCGGCACAACCGCTTGAGTCACCAGTGATGGTGAAACGTGGTAGTTCCGACCAGGTACTGGACAGGTACCGGTTAAGAAAACACATGCGGTACTTCCGCCGAGGTACCGCAATGGTACCAGGCTGGAGTCAGGGGCTCACAGAGACCATGCCGGTACCTTGACGGTACCGACACCGGTTGTACCGGTTGAACCCCACGTGTCCTTCGTCGAATGGCTAAGTTTACCCAAAGGCGGTAGTACCGCTTCACAAAGCAGTAGTACCGCTTCACAAAGCGGTAGTACCGGTTGTGCGGAACCAGAACAAAACGGTTGGATTCGTGGACCCTATAAAAGGGGGTCTTCTTCCTTAGCTCGATTTAGATCTTTTCTTCTCTCTCTCCTCCAGTGTTGCTGAGCTCAAATCTTGAGGATCTCCCTCCCCATCCAACCAATCAAGCCCAAACTTTGAGGAGTGGTGGATGAGATCCCGATCTATAGTTCCACCAAGAAATATTTCGCCAATCCGACCTAATCCTTTGTGGATCTTGTAGCTAGGATTCCTATTGTGAGATCTCTTGGAGATGAGCTCCTATGGAGGCTATCTTGGTGTTGTTCTAGCCCCATAGGGTGTTGGGAGTCTCCGGTGTTGTGGAGCTCGCCCCAACCTCGTGGGAAGGAATCGTCACCTCGACCAGCCTTGATAGTGGAGAGGTGAAGGCTCCTTTGTGTGGTTTTCATGAGGAACAAGGTGAAGCCTTTGTGGCTTTTGGACCGTTGTGGTCCACACCTCCTCAACGCAGACGTACTCCCGTTTGTGGGAGGAACCGCGAGAAACATATCGCGTCTCGTCTCCGCTACCTCTCGGTTGTTTCGTTTCCTTCTTACTTGATCATAGCTTGCTTTACTTGTTTCCTTGCATAGCATCATACTAGGATCACCGTAGTTGCTAAAGTCTCCACCTTTACTTCTGCATTGCCTAAAACTGAAAAAGCACTAAAAATTGGTATAGCGACCATTCACCCCCCTCTAGTCGCACCACGGTACATTCAATTAGTATCAAAGCGAGGTTCTCTTGCTCGGGCTTTACCGCCTAAGAGATGGCTGAAAAAGAGGCGCGTGGGGATGGAACTCTTCCCTTGGAGCAATCACCTCCACCCTCAACCATCGCTAGCACTACGACTACGTTAGATGACCTCAAGAAATTGGAGTCATCCATCTTAAGCCAAATGAAGGCTATGATGGAGGGTTGATTGCCCCAAAATCAAACCTCATCATAGATCCTAAGGCAAGTACCGTTGTTTCTCCACCAATAGCTAGTCCTTTCCCTCTCTTGAATTTTGTCCCCGGAAAGGACAAAGTTCAAGAAGAGGAGAAGCTCGGGAAAACCGGAACTTCTTCAAAAGGGAAGGATGATCTTAAGGTTGAGGGACATTTAGGGAGTAATCATGCGGTGTCACCACCAAGTGATTACGCCGTAAATGTTCCAATTCCGATGCCGCATATAGTGTCTCAAGGTGCACCACCACTACTTGATTCTACAAACTTTGAAAATTGGCAATTTTTAATGCATTCCCATGTGCTCAGCTCATCCACCGAACTATGGAGCATCATCGAGGAAGGTTTCTCACAACGTGACCCAAAGAACTTCACAAGGAGGGATGTGGTGGGTGACCAACTCAACATCACCGCTCTCCACATGATCCACATGGCGGTGTCACCCAAGGACCCATATGGCCAAGTTAAGTGTCTAATGCCGGCTTATCAAGTTAAGCCGAATAATCTTGTTCGCATGGTGATGTTGACCGGATTAAAGGTCAACCATCTTGGGTAAGCCGGAATGGGAAACCGGCATACCTATGTCGGTATAAGAGGAACCGGCATAGATGAATCCAGAAATGTCAAGATGGATCATTTGACAAAGATCTATTCGAAGGCATAAGAACCGATATACTTGGGAAATAACCGGCTTAGGGGTCTGGCATATGGCCAACGGTCTTCTTCCTCTGCCCCCAAAGTCCATGCTTAGGTCGTTCCCCTGTAATCAGTGCAAGTGATCTCATCATGACGCGAGGCACACCGCTACATTCCAACGAGCAGACCTGACCATGCCGCCGATGAGAGGTACAGTGGTCAGCGGCGTGGTGGCAGAAGGCCAAGTCACATCGACAGCGTACTTGCGACAAGATGGAAGCTCCCTTTGAAGGAACTTTATATTTCGAGAGTTGCCTCTTTGTAATTGGGACATCACTATGCACAAGAACAATGTTCGTTGAGTTTACTGGGAGTTATTCATGATGATGCAGCTTTTATCAGAATTCATCTTTCTCCTTTTGTAGACTAATGTTGACAAGACGTGGGAACAGATCAGTCACTCCACTAATTTCCTCACAATCAGATCATGTGTACAGATAACAGTTGGTGGAAAAATAGGATGTCGCATAGAGGATCTGCCCAAGAATGGTTTCCGTTGATCCCATATATATTTGTTTCTATGGAGCTCCCCTACCATAAGTCTTTGGACATAGAGGATTTGCCAAAAAATGGTTTTCATGGATCCCATACGTTTGGCATCGAGGTGTTGAATACCTCCTGGAATTTCAATCCCTAGATGACTTAAATCAAACAACCAAGAAAGCATATCAGATTTACTAGAGTTGACCGCACTACTATACACTCACTCCTTTCCATATTACAATGCATTTTATCTTCGGTTAAAGTCAAACTTCGTAAATTTTGATCAACTATATAAAAATATCGATATCTACCATATAAAATCAACACTAGTATTCAAATTTTTAGGAAATTTACTTTCAAATTGTGTGCACGTCTCATTATAGATGAATTTTCTTTTGTTATATATTTGCTCCAACTTTACAACGTTTGACTTTGACCAAACCTAAAACACATGATAATTTGGAAAAGAGGGAGAATAATTCCATTCAGTAGATCTAAGGTTTATATGTATTCAATAGAGATGAATCTAAGACTAGATCTGGTGCTACCTATGGCTCGGGATGAAAATATTGACTTGCCCTTGAATGAGCATGACATTTCATGACAAACAAAGAATAAATGTCCACCTAGACGATTATGATTGCATCAATAAGAAAACAATGTCTACTTCCAGTGACAAGGACTTGCTTATTTCTTAGTTTAATGTCTTTATATATCATGAAGGAATATCCCAAGGAGACGACTTCAATCAAATATTATGCAGAAACCATCAAGTTGACTAGAGCTGGCAACTATCAGTATGACACAAGAACATGCCAGGTATATATATTCAATACAACATTCGAGCAATTGTTAGGTCTTAAAATTAATTTTCATAAAAGTGAATTGTTCTATTTCGGTGAGGCCAATGACGATGTCAACCTATATGCCGAGTTGTTCGGATGTGGTCTTGGCTCCATTCCAATCAGCTATCTAGGTATTCCGATTCATTATCGGAAATTGACGTTCGCGGAATGGAAACTCGTTGAGGAAAGACTTCAGAAGCATCTAAGTAGTTGGAAAGACAAATTACTGTCCCTTGGGGGGAGATTGGTTCTCATAAATGCAATACTTATGAATATGATATTGTATATGATATCCTTCTTCCATCTTCCCAAAGGAATCTTACATAGATTGTACTATCTACGATCAAGATTTTTTTGGGAAGGGGATAGTGAGAAGAAAAAATACCGGTTAACAAAATGGAGTGTTTTATGCCATCCAAAAGATCAAGGTGGACTTGAAGTTCATGATCTTGAAGTTAAGAACATGGCCTTGCTAGGAAAATGGCTAGCTAGATTATTAACTGAGGATGGTATGTGGCAACAATTATTAAGAAAAAAAGTATGTGGGTTCAAAAGCGATATCACATGTAACCGGGAGATTCTCACTTTTGGGCTGGTATTATGGCAACTAAGAAGCACTTTTTCCCATATGGTCCGTTCTCCATAAGGAATGGGGCGGAGATTAGGTTCTAGGAAGATAGATGGTTGGGAACAACTACTCTTCAAGAACAATATCCAACCTTGTACAATATTGATCGTTATAAGGGAGACACCTTGCAGAAGATTATGAAAACTTCTCCTCCCACCATGACATTCAGGCGTGATCTAATTGGCCGCCATCTAACTAGTTGGAATGAATTGCTACAGATGTTAGCTTCAATACAACTAGCTCAGCGACTGATGAATTCCAATGGAACCTAACCAAGAACGGTGTTTTCTCGGTCAATTCAATGTATAAGGCGCTTACCGTTCCCAGTCAACCAATTGTCAATAATAAATACATTTGGAAGATGAAGATACCACTGAAAATAAAAGTCTTTGCATGTTACCTTTGTCGCGGTGTGATTTTAACCAAAGACAACCTTGTTAAACGCAACTGGCACGGTTGTAAGAATGTGTTTTTTGTCATGGAGATGAGACAATAAAATACCTTTTTTCAACTGTCGGTTTGCTATATTTATATGGTCAATCATTCAGATGGGTTCTACCTTATACCCTCCTTGTAGCATTGTAAATATTTTTGAAAATTGGCTAAATGGGGTCGATTCTAGGTATAAAACGCTTATCAGAATGGGCGCGATTGCTGTCGTATGGACGCTTTGGCTATGTAGGAATGATAAGGTTTTTAATGATAATAATTCTTCTCTCATGCAGGTCATTTATCGATGTACGTTTTTGCTCTGTTCATGATCGTCACTTCAACGCTTGGAGGACCAAGACCTCTTTATAGAGGTGTCTACACGGTTGAAGAATACGACCAAGGGACTTTATATCCCAACGTGGGTGGCTGCATAATAGGCGGATGGAAGCTAATGAAGCTTAGTCTAGTTGGCTTTTTTTGTCTACCTTTATAATTTATTTATTTTAGACTTGATACTCGAACGGCTGTGTACATCTTAGTTATGTAGAGGCTGAGGTAATGCTTGAATATTTTGAGTAATGAAGCGCCCTTTATCGAAAAAAAAAATCCATAGAGAGATGGCAGACCACTACTTATCTTGGTGATGATCATCGTGGTGACTACACAAGAGCGAACAAATGAAGTTTTCTATGCTCGCATTCAATAGAGAGATGGTAGGCCACTACTTATCTCGGCGATGATCATCCACTACGGGAAAATCAGGCGCTGCCGTGCAGCCAAACTTTGCCGTGAGCTGCTGCACGGCAAAGATTTCTTTGCCGTGCGTAGCAAGAAGAGCGCACGGCAACGAAAAAATGCACGGCAAAGTATGAGCGCAGCACACGGCAAAGAAACATATCACGGCAAAGAAAGATATGGCGCACGGCAAAGAAGTTTCTCACGGCAAAGAATGGGAGCAGCGCACGGCAAATATTTTTGGACGACAAAGTCCCTGCAAGCCGCACGGCAAAGAAACAGCGCACGGCAAAGGCCTGGGCACTGCCGTGCAGCCAAACTTTGCCGTGCAGACAGACAAGTTGCACGGCAAAGGGTCCTTTGCCGTGCGCTTCTCCCTTTGCCGTGCGCCAATATACATTTTTTTTGTTTTTCTAACTATTTTATTTCATCTACTACTTATATTTATTTTGTTAATTAGTTTTTCTTTTTGATGACTATTTATTACACTATGTGAAATACAAAATTAGTCTCCATGCTCATCCCCCACATATATCGGGGTTCCGGTGCTCGGCGGCCGTCCCCCTCCTTCCCCCCAAAACAGCGGGACGGCGGGTCTACCCCCTAGATTTCTCCGCGCGACGTTCCACCAATATACCTTTTCATAGGTTTAGGTTTGTTTAGTCCATGGACATATGGAAAACCATGTGTGGTACCATTTGGCACAGTCTAGCCCCCGATATACCCGCGGCGGGACACTTCACCGTACACGTCCGTGAATCGTTAAGTGTTATCGCCCGAAGGTGAGGAATGTCGACCGGGATCCATGCCATGCACCATTTGGTGAATTAAACCTAGCATCACACTTTGAAACATAGAATAGGTCCACATGCAAGGTTTGGTGGGGTTCCGGTGCTCCGGCGGTCGTTATCACCTCCTCCCCCCAAAACAGTGGAACGTGTGCCCCGGCGGGTCTACCCCCCTAGATTTCTCCGCGCGAGGGTGCACCAATGTACTTTTTCATTCTTTTAGGTTTGTTTAGTACATATACACATGGAGAACCAAAGATTGGGACCCTTTGGCACATATACCAGCAGCTAGAGCCATTATCACACGATCGACGGTGTGCCTGGTCTACTGGTTAGGGTTAGGTGTAGGGTTAGGGCTAGGGTTTAGGGGCTAGGGTTTAGGTTAAAGGTTAAGTATTTATGGTTAGGTATAGGTTTAGGGTTTAGGGTTAGGGTTAGGGTTTACGATGCATGGTTCTGCAGCTCCGGCGTCGTGGTTTAGGGATTTAGAGGGGTTTAGGGCTCGAAGCCTCCCAGGTTTAGGGTTTAGGGTTTAGGGGAGCTACTTTTGCACCATTAGACCTTGCACCACACTTTGACACATATCATAGGTCCACATTCAAGGTTTGGTGGGGTTCCGGTGCTCGGCGGTCGTTATCCCCCTCCTCCCCCAAAACAACGGAACGTGTGCCCGGCGGGTCTCCCCCCTAGATTTCTCCGCGCGAGGGTGCACCAATGTAACTTTTCATTCCTTTAGGTTTGTTTAGTACATATACACATGGAGAACCAAGATTGGGACCCTTTGGCACATATACCAGCAGCTAGAGCCATTATCACACGATCGACGGTGTGCTCGATCTACTCGGTTAGGGTTAGGTGTAGGGTTAGGGCTAGGGTTTAGGGGCTAGGGCTAGGGTTTAGGTTAAAGGGTAAGTATTTATGGTTAGGTATAGGTTTAGGGTTTAGGGTTAGGGTTAGGGTTTATGATGCATGGTTCTCGCAGCTCCGGCGTCGTGGTTTAGGGATTTAGAGGGGTTTAGGGCTCGAAGCCTCCCTGGCTTAGGGTTTAGGGTTTAGGGGAGCTACTTTTGCACCATTAGACCTTGCACCACACTTTGACACATATCATAGGTCCACATGCAAGGTTTGGTGGGGTTCCGGTGCTCCGGCGGTCGTTATCCCCCTCCTCCCCCAAAACAACTGAACGCGTGCCCCGGCGGGTCTACCCCCCTAGATTTCTCCGCGCGAGGGTGCACCAATGTAACTTTTGATTCTTTTAGGTTTGTTTAGTACATATACATATGGAGAACCAAATATTGGGACCCTTTGGCACATATACCAGCAGCTAGAGCCATTATCACACGATCGACGGTGTAGCTGGTCTACTGGTTAGGGTTAGGTGTAGGGTTAGGGCTAGGGTTTAGGGGCTAGGGCTAGGGTTTAGGTTAAAGGGTAAGTATTTATGGTTAGGTATAGGTTTAGGGTTTAGGGTTAGGGTTAGGGTTTATGGTGCATGGTTCTCGCAGCCTCCGCGTCGTGGTTTAGGGATTTAGAGGGGTTTAGGGCTCGAAGCCTCCCCAGTTTAGGGTTTAGGGTTTAGGGGAGCTACTTTTGCACCATTAGACCTTGCACCACACTTTGACACATATCATAGGTCCACATGCAAGGTTTGGTGGGGTTCCGGTGCTCCGCGGTCGTTATCCCCCTCCTCCCCCCAAAACAGCGGAACGCGTGCCCCGGCGGGTCTACCCCCTAGATTTCTCCGCGCGAGGGTGCACCAATGTAACTTTTCATTCCTTTAGGTTTGTTTAGTACATATACACATGGAGAACCAAGATTGGGACCCTTTGGCACATACACCCGCAGCTCGAGCCATTATCACACGATCGACGGTGAGCCGGATCTACTGGTTAGGGTTAGGTGTAGGGTTAGGGCTAGGGTTTAGGGGTAGGGCTAGGGTTTAGTTTAAAGGTAAGTATTTATGGTTAGGTATAGGTTTAGGGTTTAGGGTTAGGGTTAGGGTTTACGATGCATGGTTCTCGCAGCTCCGGCGTCGTGGTTTAGGGATTTAGAGGGGTTTAGGGCTCGAAGCCTCCCCGGCTTAGGGTTTAGGGTTTAGGGGAGCTACTTTTGCACCATTACACCTAGCACCACACTTTGACACATATCATAGGTCCACATGCAAGGTTTTGTGGGGTTCCGGTGCTCCGGCGGTCGTTATCCCCCTCCTCCCCCCAAAACAGCGGAACGTGTGCCCCGGCGGGTCTACCCCCCTAGATTTCTTCGTGCGAGGGTGCACCAATGTAACTTTTCATTCCTTTAGGTTTTTTTAGTACATATAAACATGGAGAACCAAGATTGGGACCCTTTGGCACATATACCCGCAGCTAGAGCCATTATCACACGATCGACGGTGTGCTCGATCTACTCGGTTAGGGTTAGGTGTAGGGTTAGGGCTAGGGTTTAGGGGCTAGGGCTAGGGTTTAGGTTAAAGGGTAAGTATTTATGGTTAGGTATAGGTTTAGGGTTTAGGGTTAGGGTTAGGGTTTATGATGCATGGTTCTGCAGCTCCGCGTCGTGGTTTAGGGATTTAGAGGGGTTTAGGGCTCGAAGCCTCCCCGGCTTAGGGTTTAGGGTTTAGGGGAGCTACTTTTGCACCATTAGACCTTGCACCACACTTTGACACATATCATAGGTCCACATGCAAGGTTTGGTGGGGTTCCGGTGCTCCGGCGGTCGTTCTCCCCCTCCTCCCCCCAAAACAACGGAACGCGTGCCCCGGCGGGTCTACCCCCCTAGATTTCTCCGCGCGAGAGTGCACCAATGTAACTTTTGATTCTTTTAGGTTTGTTTAGTACATATACACATGGAGAACCAAAGATTGGGACCCTTTGGCACATATACCAGCAGCTAGAGCCATTATCACACGATCGACGGTGTGCCTGGTCTACTGGTTAGGGTTAGGTGTAGGGTTAGGGCTAGGGTTTAGGGGCTAGGGCTAGGGTTTAGGTTAAAGGGTAAGTATTTATGGTTAGGTATAGGTTTAGGGTTTAGGGTTAGGGTTAGGGTTTATGATGCATGGTTCTCGCAGCTCCGGCGTCGTGGTTTAGGGATTTAGAGGGGTTTAGGGCTCGAAGCCTCCCCAGCTTAGGGTTTAGGGTTTAGGGGAGCGACTTTTGCACCATTAGACCTTGCACCACACTTTGACACGTATCATAGGTCCACATGCAAGGTTTGGTGGGGTTCCGGTGCTCCGGCGGTCGTTATCCCCCTCCTCCCCCAAAACAGCGGAACGCGTGCCCCGGCGGGTCTACCCCCCTAGATTTCTCCGCGCGAGGGTGCACCAATGTAACTTTTCATTCCTTTAGGTTTGTTTAGTACATATACACGCGAGGTTGAGTTTTTTCTTCCGCCAGATTTGTGCTAGGGAGTTAGACACTAAAGTGATTGAGAAGCTGGATGAAGAGGCACCCGTGTTGCTTTGCGATCTGGAGAAGATCTTTCCTCCAGGGTTTTTTAATCCGATGCAACACATGATCCTGCACCTCGCGGAGGAGTGCTTAAAGGGGGCCCGAATTGGGGCCGTTGGCAGTTTGGTCCCAAGAGAGAAACACAAAAGCTTCGTCAAATGACCGGCAATAAATGCAAGATCGAAGCATCCATAGCCGAGGCGAGTCCTGAACGTGGAGGTGGCAAACTTCACCACTAAGCACTATGATCCCAACATTCCCACAAAGCACAACCCGGTCCTCCGTTACAATGCCGCCAACAATGAAGAAGTACCCAAGCTTAGCATCTTCGTGGGGCTTGGTGGCAAGTCAAGTGGCTCGAAGCCGTACGAACGGACCTACCCGAGCGGACCTTGATCCACTCGTATGTCTTAAACACCATGGTCGAAGTGAAGCCGTACATCGAGTAAGTGCGAACCATTTAATTATTCGCAAACATTCACTCGTATGTTCGTGGCTAACTCTTCCTCTTTTCATCGGTATAGGAAATTCAAGGCTATACATTGGAAGAATACCCACAGGGAGCCTACCCCGGAAGAATCCAAGCAAATTTTCGATAAGGGAGGCGGTTTCGGTTTCAGTAGCTGGTTTTGTAATTTGGTACTATTCTATCCAAATTAGCTAGCACTTCCTACATTTATCGGTCATTTCTCGTTCTAAACTTCTTGTGCTAAACTTGTAGGCAAGAACCGACAAAGAGATGAAGTCGAGCTAAGAAAAATTGCTAGGGGCTTTGACCATTCCGTAGAAGCGTTCAACTCCTATGACGTGAACGGGTATCGCTTCCGGACCCATCAATACACAACAAGCCGGCCCAACGCGAAGACAATAAATAGTGGGGTGGTATGTCAAGGTGATGATGGGCTCCATTACTATGGAAGAGTCGAGGGTATATACGAGCTGAATTACGGGTTTCACAAAGGGCTAAATCCCGTCGTCTTCAAATGCCATTGGTTTGACCCACGTCGGGTGAGACGGGATCCTGAAATTGGGTTGGTCGAAGTTGAAAGGAACTCCGTTTATAAGGGAGAGGATGTGTACATCTTGGCAACCCGGGCCTTTCAAGTATTCTATCTCCCGTACGCGTGCGTAAACCCGACAAAACGTCTACATGGATGGGATGTTGTGATGACGGTGCCTTCACGCAATAGGCCGCCCCGCCAAACAAGGACGATTACCGCCGCGTAGACCCCTCAGCAAGGAGTGTCGAGTTTTATCGGGAAGAAGGGCTCCCCGGCCATTTCACAATCGGCTTGCCGACTATCGATGACATGGTCGTAGACGATGAACAAGAAGACGCGGGCATGGATGGAGACAATGCGGAAGATGAAGCCGAGGATGTCCGTGCCCCGGAAGACCTGAGTTTGCTCGAGGCGTTCAAAGCAGGGATTGACCTCGATGCGGATGGACCACCTCCGGGTTTCATTGATGATTATTGGTTCGCCGAGCCCGATGACGATGAGGAGACACGCGGTCCAATCACGGATGGCGACACAGGCTACCGATCTATGTAGTAGTAATTGTGAGGCTAGCCTATTTGTAATAACTCCGTGTAATAGAGATTGTCTAGCTAGGTTATTTGTAAGAACTCCGTGCTATGTTTGAGAGAACTCTATGGTAGCTATTTGTTGCTTCCACTAATTAATTAATGTTCATCCTTTTGCATTATTTGTTGCTTTCATTAATGTTCATCTACTTATATTTCTGTTGCTTTCACTAATATTTATCTCTTTACAATATTGCGTACTAATAAACCACTCTCTTCATTTGTGTTTGCAGGTGATTGAAGCATGCCGCCAAAAAAAAGGGGTGGCGGTCTTAAAAAGAAGCTCAAGGACTTGGTAGGTGTAGGGACTTCGAGGCGGGGCCGAGCTACTACCCCCCCTCCTAGCCCCCCTCCTGTCGCTCCCACAGGGCGGCCGCGTAGGAAGAATGCGACGCGGGTACTCACTCCTAGTCCTAGCCCCCTCCCGCAGCCGATGATGATGACGAGGAGGAGGACCGGGAGCACCACGGGGGTGGGGAGGACCAGGAGGAGGAGGTGGGTGGGGAGGACCAGGAGGAGGAGGGGGGTGGGGAGGACCAGGAGGAGGAGGGGGACGAGGAGGACCTCTCGGAGGATGAGGGGTTGGGGAACTTAGTGTTCGATCCTGATCCAAGCCTAGAGTGGTGTGAGCCGGAGGATTACCAGTACGTTCCAGCTTTGGAGAGGCTGAGGCCACGTGATAGGAAGCCATATCGGCGTGGGATAACACAGCTCCCCTCGCTGAGAAGCTGGCGCTACAGGCACGTTGTTCTTGTGCCCTATGGAAGGAGGTACATGTTATTTTTTGGCATTTCGTTATCGCAATTTTGTCATTATCAAAATTATTATCACATACATATTGATGTTGTCGTTTCATGGTGCAGCTCGTTCCAGTTTGAAGACCCGACGCAGAGACCGCCACGTGGGTACTCGAACATCCTTGGGGGCCTACTTAGGTGGTATTTCCCTGGGATGGTCAACTTCCCTACTGGTGGCTGCGACGTAGCTTGGAGGTGGGCGCACTACAGCCTCGCGGAAGATCCTCTTGGCCGCGGCACCGCGGCGGATATGGTTGTTGCCAAATTCTGGGTACGTGACTTTTGACTTCTTACCATTCATACACTCTCCTTGGTTCACAATAATTGCACTAATGCCCCTTGTTTTACCTATGTGCATGGTTGCGAAATACTTCAAGAGGGCCGAGGGCAAGGAGAATGCGTGCGATGATGTCCTACACCAGCTTGCAAGGAAGAGGGTGACTGGCATGCACTACGAGGCACGTATTCAATGCGTCCGCAACTGGCACGCCAACCGCTTCGTCCACATGAGTAAGGAGGACGCTCGCGACACGCTCATGCAGCCGTGGCGAGTACTTGCGGGTATTTGCATTTATGTGTTATTGATTTCTTTATCGCCATGTAGTTTATTTTACCATAATGGGTTTATCTTGTGCATGTAGAACCCTCCTCGGTACGTCGGCAACGACGATAGGTGCTTTCGTGCGATGGTCATGTGGTGGACATGCCCCCAGTACCTCAAGAAGCACGAGGAGGGCAAGGCGAAGCGGGCAGAGATGCGAGGTGGATCGCATATCCAAGGCAGCATCCCCATCTCTCTTCACCTGCGAAGGAGGTGAGCAAATTAATGGTTCCTTCATTCTTTGAATTCATGTTATATATTTGTTAACTCCGCAAGGGTGTGTCACTTCACTCAATTACATGTTCTCTTTTGCAGGAAGTCAGGACAGGAGCGAAGCCTAACGTCTTGTCCGTGCTAAAGAAGATGAAGCAAAGGAAGACGCCTGATCCTGAGACGGGGTCCGTGTGGGTTAACCCGCAATCCGAGACCCAGTGCACGTCGTATGTCTCCAAGTTCAAGCAGAAGTACGGCGAGGAGGCCAATCCGGAGGCCGAGGACTTTGACCCGAGGTCGCGGTGCTTGCGGGAGAAGGCTTGAAGCATGGCCGCCTATGGTTTGGTGACGGGTGCGTCGACCCGGCGAGGGTTCCCTCTCTCCGTCGGATCCGTCGTGGTCGTAAGAGCGGCCAGCCTGAGGTAGAGCCCCGGCCACGGGCTTCGGATCTAGGCTGTCGAGCGGTTACGGGTATGTTCTTCCTCGGGTCTCTACATTTCCTTTACATGCTTTCCATTGAAATGTTAATGACATCGCGGCAACACAACGTAGGAGGAGATGGCAGCGAAGGAGCAGGCGGCCCAGGAGCAAAGGGCGCAGATGGAGCAGCGAGATTCGCGGTACCGAGCGACAGCGGACACGGATGATGCAGCGGATGCAACAGCAGCAGCGAGATGATGTAGCAGCAGCGAGCACGGATGAGCTGGCTGATGAGCCGGACGGCTCGTCTTCTCCACCGGGGAGTCTTCCTCCTCCACCTTACTCCATGTGGATGCCGCCACCGCCCACTCGGACCCCGGGGACACCTATCACCGTCAACAACATGAACATCATCCGGAGCATGAACCTCGGTGAGTCCTCTTGTGCCCAACCCGCTACTTGTACTTGTTCAAGTGTTCAATATGCAAATGCAAATGTTCATTCCATCAACCTGCTTATAGATTATATGTCACAAGGCAATGACAATGAGGCCGGCGGAAGCGGAGGAGGACAAGGTTGATGGCATGGTCTTCGTGCACTCGTCGTCGTTGCAATGGATTGTTCGCACTTGTTATGGATTGTAATAATGGACATTGCTATGCATGAACTATGTGTGCTCGATGTGGACTCTATGTAACGGATTGTATGCATGAACTATGTGTGCTCGATGTATTTGTGGTGTTGTTGATGTGTTTGGTGATCTTATGTTGATATATATGTTATATATGCTATATTTGTGAAATGCAATATTTGAAATGCAGGGATAATTGAAAAATAGCAAAAAAATGAAAAAATCAGGCCCCTTTGCCGTGTGTGTGCACACGGCAAAGGACATTTGGTCTCTTTGCCGTGTGCACACGCACGGCAAAGGGGCCACGTGTCGCCCAACTGTGCTCCTGGGAGCTCCTGGGGGGCGTGCCTGCATGGGGCTTTGCCGTGCGTGGCAGAGCAAGGCCGCACGGCAAAGCTTCGCACGGCAAACATTGTTGCACGGCAACGCAGGGCGCACGGCAAAGAAGCAGGGCGCACGGCAAAGCAACGGCGCACGGCAGCGATGGCGACGCACGGCAAAGATGCCTCGCACGGCAGCGATGGCGACGCACGGCAGAGATGGCGACGCACGGCAAAGGGCGTTGCCGTGCAATCCGTCCATGCGCACGGCAAAGGCGGCTTTGCCGTCGAAGACGTTGCCGTGCAAACTATGCCGTGCGTGCACGCACGGCAAAGCCTTTGCCGTGCGTATAGGCCTCTTTGCCGTCCAAAGCCTCGCACGGCAAAACCTGTTTCTCCCGTAGTGATCGTGGGGACTACACCATAGAGAACAAGTGTCGTTTTCTATGCTGACATATAATTAGAGAATACAAATATATAATGAGAGAACAAAGTCAAACTCTATAAAGTATGGTCAAGTATGTACAAAAACATTTGCAATGTCAAATACATAAGTATATTCCATAATGATTCTAATAATACTGATGTGATGTTGTACATGTTAATTTTTTTGCCATATCTGGTCAAGTTTTACGAAGATTGATTTTGACTAAAACTAAGATTCACTATATTTTTGCAAAGAGGTTCATTTTTTCTTGGTATTTTGATAACTTCGCTTTGTGTGTGCGTGCCTCCATATGTGATCTGATCTTCGTTCGCATGCCATGAGGGCTTACCAAATATGGTCATTTAGTTTCTAGGCCAGATCCTGGACCCGCCACTGTCTATCATCATGCCTACCATGTCAAAATTGCATGTATTTATGTTCACACAACCATCATGAAGAAGTCACCATCCATAAGCTATCTTTCTCCTATAGCCTCAAGAATAATGGTGACATTACAAACTTAATGGAAAAATATGGAGTATATGTTACGGTAAACAGGTACATACCGGTTTAAGCCGGAGTACCTGAAAGAATATTTACAGTAACTGTTATGCAAAATTGCTCACGGTTTATGTGTTCTATTGTTACTCGGGTTGAGTAGACTAGGACTAATTAAGTAATTAAGTAACGACATGATGTTGCAAGCAGCTGAGGCCAAGGAGGATTGCAGGTATATATGTCACTATAAATCCAGCATCCTTGAGCTAGCTAAAGTACCATCTCATCTGATCCCCAAAACAAACACAAACCAGCTGAGCAAAGCCGATCGAGTTAAAGTACCTAGGATTAGGAACCCGTTAATCTCTCCATCGCGCAATGGGGGACGGCCGTGGCAGCATCGCCTTCTTCGGGACCTACCGGCCACCGGTGCCACTGGACATCTACTCCTGCCCCGCCAACCCGCCACCGTCGTCCGCGGAGGACGAGCTGCACCTCACTGACGGCGTCTCGTACAACCAGAACGGCCGGGCCATCCCGGCGTCGGCGCTCAAGGAGCTGCTCACCTGCCTCAGCAAGAAGAACCCAAAGCTCGCCGCCGAGTGCGGCGCCTCCGTGGACGACGCCGACAAGGGCCGCGTCACCGGCCTCATCTTCGTCTCCGAGAGGGACAACGGCCTCGAGACGTTGCACGTGGCCCTGCGCTTCACGGCCAACGACGTGGTGAAGGTGCTGCGCCTGGCCGACATCTACGGCGCCGACACCTTCGGTGGCGCGCGCCTGGAGGACAGCGGCTGCGTCGCCGGAAGCTTCAAGGTGGGCTCCCGGACCGTCGGACATTCGCTCATCTACGTCTCCACCAAGGAGCCGGTCAAGAAACGCCGGACGCCGTGGACCGTCGTGTACAGGACCAACCTTAACGATGGCAAAACTGAGCGCCTTACCCCACAAGGTAATTCCTTTTTTTTTTAACCAAAAAATGCAGCAGCGCTGCTTTCAATTACTATACCGACTAGTTGAATGCCGGTGCGTTGCTACGGTCATTTTTTTCTTTTTTACATAATAACATGTTGACGTAATAATAGCATACTATTTGAAACATTAATAATACAATTTGTTTAAATTTTATTTTGAGAAAATGTACAACTATATTTGTGAAAGGTATAGGTCGCACATTTGGTTAGTTACTACTGAAGTTGGTGGTTGGCATACAAAGCACACACGCTAGTAGATTTGCACAAGAGAAAGTTAATTATGCTCGACACAACCACATCATCCCTTTCATATATGTTGAAGATTAATCAGCAAGCCTAGTAAAAAGCTCTAAAACATCACCACTCCTGAAGGTACAAGGTCTTCGGCACCCAACTTCGACATCTATTAAACACCTCTGCAGCAACAACCATGATTTTTCAGGATCTTTACCAAAGCGGCACTTATTCGAGTTCTTTAGTTCAGACCAAGGATCAATATAATAGTATAGAAAAGCAATAATCCAACATTAAGATATCCATGCGTTGCTACGGAGCATCTCAAAGATAAGAAGATACATTGCTCCGTAGATATCTATTTTGCAGCAAAGATCCGCCTATTAGCAAAATCTATGTCATTTTTGAACAAATCTAAATTAGTGCTTCTTCATAGAATGAAGTAATATGTAATAGCAAATGCAGAAACACATTTTTGTAGTGATAGAAATAAACAATGCATAAGAGATTCAATGTTTGGAAAAAAAGATTGCAAGATGCAGGCCTCACCGAAGTATTGTTTTGGCATCGAGATGTATCTAACATAAACTATATAAAAGAAGATAAAGGAATACATATTACTTATTGGAAAAGTATCAAGCAGCTTCACATCATTAGAAATTTGGAGTAGTACAAAAGTATCATTGGTTTTCTACAGCTAGAATCTTTGGTTTAGAAAATGAAACCATAGCTTCAAGGTGCAAAGGAAGGGATTATGCTTCACCTCATCTTCTATTATTCCAAACCGAGGTGATCTGCCAAGACGTACCCCTAAATTTCATGTGCTTATCCTTCGCCAGATTTTAGTACCCTGTTGGACTTAAAAGTGAGAGTACAGTCAAAAAAATATCAAGAAATGTTATGTATATAGTAGCAAAATTATGCATAATTTACTTCAGGAAATCTACTTCAAGTGAGTACATCAGCAGATGAGAAAGCCAACTATGGAATCCCAGTGCAACACAATCTCGTCAACTGTCGAAGCTCGCTCCCATAGGTGTTGTACTTTAGAAACAACGGAATGGATCAATATAATCTTTGTTTCCAGTACAACTCAAGATTATAGCTTGCTCGCATGACTTATGTTCTACTTAAGTAATAATTAAATCATTTTCTATAAGCAACTGATATGATTCATTCTCGGTACATAGTTCTTGGACTAAAGGCAATGGAGAATTCTAGAAGAATCATTCTACCTGCATTTTTTTTTGGAGCAAATGACGTTATGCCCACTGTAAGTTCTGAAAAGAGTCATAGCAAGCTAGTCTAAGCCACCAATAATCATTTGAGCTCATGAAACAAACGGAATCAAGATAAATAAGTGGATTTAAAAGATAACTAACTAGTAGGATTATGGTTCCTACTCATGGCCTTCACCATCGTTGCCACTCCTGATTCTCATACTTATTTTCAACGGAAGCCAGAAATATTGGTCAAATATAGTTGTACATTTTCTCAAAATAAAATTACCAAACACATAATAGTTCGGAATTAGGAGTTGACTGAAGCTTGCCGCTCTCCTACTTTCTAGGTCCTTTCTCCTTGTTATGTTTTCTCCCTTGAGCTCCTCCTTCCTATGAATTTTCCGCAACAAGGTAAAGCTTGTGCTGTATAGGAGTTGCCTCGTCACGGACATGTACTCCATCTCCTTGAACTTGATGATCTCGGCGAAGGATGTCCGGTAAACCCATGGTGTTTGCCATGGAGATCTGGACCTCCGCCACATCACCTTAGAGATCAAGAATTCCAAAAATGCTAGATGACATCTCAATCATGCTAGATGGATCACACACATTTTTTTCCAACCGGGCTCTCCCCCATTTCCATTAATTGCTCAACGGAAACAATTGTCATCTTACAAACAAAAGAAAACAAAAAAAAGGTAAGAGCAAGTTGGTGCAATAGCTGGAAACCCGCTACGAATGCTCGATCTCGAGCACCCCTACGGGGCAAAAACCTGCTATCACATAATCCTTATGAATTCAAGACGAACAACATCCACGCAACCAAACAAGTAGATCAAGTATACACGTAAAATTAGATTGTTCAAGGTGCAGATCAAGTAATCAGAAAATAGTGCCGCTACCGTGGATTGACTTGATGTTGTTCGGCGTCGAGCGTGCACTCAAGGCAGTCGATGCAGGCGATCTAGTCGAACAACAGGGCCGACGTCTCGCCTTTCCGTTGTTCAAAAAAAAAAAAAAAAAAAAAAAAAAAGACGTCTCGCCTTTCCTACGGCGGCATGACGAGTAGATTGGCCGGCAGCTCGGCCCCGTGTACCTTAGAGCTTTGTTCGCCTCGCATCCTCCCAGTCCTATGCCTTCCGTGGCGTCGGGTTAGACAACAGCTGAACAGCGTCTACACCTCGTTGAGCACCACCGCCAGGCCAGCGTGCAATGGTGAAGAGGAGAAGACATACGATCGGGAGATGTATGTGCTTTCCAGATTTATTGTGGCGATCGTGCGCTACTCCATGTCTACTAATTTCTTTCCATGGACTACTACTCCCTCCGGCTCAGATTTACCGGCGCGCATGAGAAATCGCTGTAACCAAGGTGATCCTTGATTGGAAGAATAAAACATAGGCGATTGTGGTTAATTGTGGCGTTTAATTGGGGAGTCAAACCGGTCCGCCTTAGGCCCACCCTTTCTACAGCGCATGCAAAGTATCCAAACCGAATTGCCCACCTTTTCCTTCCATTCACACTTGCATGCAACCTCTGGTGACACGCACATAAGAGCATCTCCAGTCGCGTCCCCCAAAGCGTCCCCCAAAGGGATTTGGGGCGCGCCGGACAAAAAAAGCGTTCCAGCCGCGTCCCCCAAAGCTCTTTTTTGTCCGGCGCGCCCCCATTCGGTGTCCGGCGCCCCGAGCCCGTCCCCGTCCCACAGGGGACGCACCGGGTACGCCGAACACAACGAAAAGCGAGGTGGGGAGTGGCGGGGCCGACTCATCAGCGGCACAATAAATTTTTAACCTAACCGTCGCCTACCTCGCGACGAAAGTTATTGGCGGTGCGGTTCCCGCAGCGACGCAGCGACGCGTCCCGTCGCGCCTAGCTCTGCGTGCCGGCGTTAATGAGCGCCACCGCTCCTCCGCCTCCCTCCGGCCTATAAAAAGGGGCGCCTCTCATCGTCCCTCTCACACACAAACTCTAGCGCCTCTCTCCCAAACCCTAGCCGCCACCATCTCTCAACAAGACTCGACGCTATGTCTGGTAGAGGCGGAGGCCGACCTCGCGGCCGCGGCCGTGGTCGTGGTCGTGGTCGTGGCCGCGGCATAGCTGAACGCTCGCCGTCGCCTTCCACGCCGCCGGCTTCATCATCGTCGGAGATGGACGTGGAGCCGGACGTCCTGTTCGAGTTCGTCCACGTCCTCAAGGGCGACCCGCGCGGCATCCAGAGGCTGCGGACTCCTTCGCCGAGTACGTCGGCGGCGTACGCCCGCGCACGATGCATCTGCGGGAGCATTCGTGCGGCTACTGCCGGTGGATCGTCAAGGCGATCTACGACGCGCGCGGCAAGATGTACCTCAACATCGGCTGGGAGAAGTTCGCGCGCCACCACAGCCTCCAAGCCGGCTTCATCCTCGTGTTCTCCTACTTCGGCAACAGGGACATGAGCGTCAAGGTCTTCGACGAGAGGCGCTGCCTCCGGGACTACCACGCCGATAGGGACTCCCACGACGACAGCACCGACGAGGAGGACGAATGAATGAGTGTTGTTTCTTCGCAGCGAATACGTGCACGGAGGTTTCTGCCTGTTCGCTTCATCGGTAGAACCAACAAGGGCACCATCCTCCCGCTGGATTTTCCAGTTTAGGTGACTGGGTGTGCCCTCGAGTGTTCTTTCTTAGCAGCGAACACAGGAAACCTTCGATGCTCGGCCTAGTTAGGTTTAGTTTCTTTGCAAAATTTTATATTTGTGTCCACGACGGTTCAAACTATGTATTAGTTTGTGGAAAACCACGTTCCCAATTATGTTTTCGTGTAAACCACGTTCCAAATTATGTATTAGTTTGTGGAAATTGAAATAAAAAAGCTAAAAAAAATATTTTAAATGTTTGGGGGAGGCGTTTGGGGGACGCGGCTGGGGAGCGACGTCCCCCAAAGGCGGCACGAACAAAACACGTCCCCCAAACGCTCAATCCGGCGCGGTTTGGGGGATGCTTTGGGGGACGCGATTGAAGATGCTCTAAGCATAAATGGAGCGATTACCGGCGTCCTAATTAAACGTAATTGGTGTAATCATAGGGGGAAAAGAAACTGCATGATATCACAGGGGCGCCGGTTAATCTGGTCCGGAGGAAGTAATTGCTTTCCATGTACTAATTGGTGTCTCTCAATTTATCGTGGTCATGCTGATTACTTCCTTATCTAGATGGCGGTTTTAATACCCCGTGATCTTTATTGTGGCCATGCGCTACTCCATGTTTGAAAAGTGCAGGATCCTTATGAGGGTAGAAGATATGGATGGACAGATATCAAGCGGGGGATGTTTATTACGGTCGGACGGTCAGGATGCTCTGAATCTTTGACATCAAATATTTTTAATGACGTACCAACTCGAATATAATAGTAAAGAATTTTCCAGTTAAACCCACGAACTTGTCCCCGTACATCATTTAATTGCTAGATATGCTACTCTACCAAGTGTAATTATTAATTCGCAAAAGAAAAACCAAGTGTAATTACTGTATTCTTCATAGAAAACAAATGTTCATCTTTCTTTGCTGTTTTTTTGGGTAGGAGAAGTTGGTTTCTTAGCTAAACTATGCAGTATGGTATTTTCTTATTTAATTTTGAAGTTCATAAATACATTATTGCAATATCAATTAGTGGACAACATTGCAATATGTGTGACTGCGCCAATTTTCATATCTATTTGGGTTTAGAGAATTACAGCGTGTGGCATGTCGTAGTTGTGCAGTACATGTATATATGTCATGGGGAATTTGGGACAATATATACTTTCACCTAGTACTACTCCCTCCGTTCCAACGAATAAGAAACGTCAAGCTAAGCTATATAAACTTTGACCTAACTGTTAGAAAAACCTATAAATAACTATAACATCATATAGGTATCATATGGAAATTTATTTCATGTTGTATCTAATGATATAGATTTTATATGGTACATGTTAAAGATTTTTATAAAAAAATAATCAAACTTTACATAGTTTGACTTCAAAAAAAGGCTTTGTTCATTGAAACCAAGGTAGTATTAGATACCTGAGGGTATAAATCAATGCACTGTTGTTGCAGACCAGTACGATTTAAGTCCAGCCGTGTCGCCGTCTGGGAAGATGGTGGCAGTGGCCAACTTTCGATTTAACAAGTGGACTGGCGAGATTGAGCGTCTGAACACCGACATCGTTGTCATGAACGTGGACAAGCAACTGCAAGGTGGCCTGCGGCGCAAGATCCTTATTAGGGATGGTGGCTGGCCGACGTGGGGCAACGACAACATCATCTTCTTCCACCGAGGAATCGAGACAAATCTTCCTTCCGGGATGGCTACAGTTTGGGGTGTGTTTCGGTACAACATTGCCACCAAGGAGACTATCCGGGTGACACCCGAGACCTTTGATGCCATGACTCCGGCGGCCATCAGTGAGACAAAGGTGGCCGTGGCCACAATCCGCCAGAAGTCTCTGCAAGCTGTAATGACAGTGCAACGTGTAGATGTACAATACCGGCACATCGAGATCTTCGATGTCACTGCGCTTGACCAACCTGTGCAGATCAGCCGGAAAACTAGGCCAAAAGGAGACCACTACAATCCCTTTGTGGTCGATGGGGGAAGCCACATCGGCTACCATAGATGCAGAACCGATAATCTTCTCAAGGTATAACTTTTGCTTGTTTGGTGCATCATCATTATTATATACACACATGATTACATGTAGAGTTGGATAATGTTAGTATCATTTAGAACACGGGTGAGATTAATGACTAGACATGACATATGTAGGATGGAAGCCTCGTTCCAAAGAGCTTTGACAAGATGCAGTCTCCCCTCAAAGATGTTGGGTTGTTTAGGGTGACGGGTGTGTTTCCAACCATTTCAAAGGATGGCTCCAAGCTTGCCTTTGTTGACAATGAATTCAAAGCCGTGTGGCTTGCCGACAACCAAGGTCTCCGCGTCGTTTATGAGGTACCTATGCTAGTTTACACACTTCTTTTCTTAAAAAGTAGAATACATAACTGTAGTTGTTCCGAGTTCATCTTTTCTTGTTTGGTAAATTGTAACCCCTTTTCTTGTTTTCTAAATTGCTACCCAATTTGATTTATATGAACTTGCAGAAGCGAGGTTCGAATAGCGTATTCTCAACGGCGTGGAACCAGAACCCAGATATGGACACATTGTATGTCTGTATAGGACCATCCTTCTCGGCCGCAAAGCCTCTAGAGATCTATGCCATTTCCAACGCGTCCGGACCAGCTGCTGGTCGCAAGGTGCAACGCCTGACCAGCGGGAACTTCAACAATGCCTTCCCCTCAACCAATGCACAAGGGGACAAGTTTGTGTTTCGGTCGACAAGAGACGGTGGCCGAGAGAAGTTCCACAAGAACCTCTACATTATGGAGGATGCGGAGGAGGGAGAGTTTGGCCAAGGCACCGTCACACGGCTCACCAATGGGCCATGGACCGACACCCACTGCAGCTGGTCTCCCAAGGGGGACTGGATCGTCTTCTCCTCAACTCGCGAAAAGCCGGAAAGTGCCCCGGAGAAGGCCTTTCTGGATGCCGGCTTCTTCGCCGTGTACCTTGTGAAGGTCAGCGACCCTACGGTGGTGGTGAGGGTGGTGCAGAGCTCGGCTACCCTCGCTGGGCACATCAACCATCCCATGTTCAGCCCAGATATGAAGAGCATCGTCTTTGCCTCCGACCTCGCTGCGGTCTCCAACGAGCCCATCTCAATGCCCATATTTTTGCACTCCGTCAGGCCCTATGGTGACATCCTGTCTGTCGACCTCCGAGACACGGATGACATAGCCAAGAACAAGGACATTGAGGAGTTCGACCGCATAACACATAGTCGCTACGAGTACTCCACGCCGACATGGACCAAGTTCACCACCGAGGATCCCAACGAGCAGTGGAACACTGGAACGTGCTCGCCGACAAGGGCGGCTCGAAGCTCAAGCCGGCCTGCCCGTACATGTACCCTGACGGAGGAGAGGGATGGCACATGGCCGGACACCTCACCATCCCGAAGAGATGCTGCTAGGAAATTGGGCATCCATTGTATCATTTCATTCGTTTTCGCTGCTTCTATTTACTATACGTAGTCTTTTTGGAAACATTTTCGAGCAGTATTCTTGTTACACTTCCGATCACGAAGGCTGAATTAATATTGTGTCTAAGCACATCTAGAGGACACGATCTGCTATAGCAATATTTCGTATTGAGAAAGTGACACCGAATTCAGTCGAAGTGTTTTTACCATCAGAAGTAAGATGCTTAGAATTTCCCAATATTCTGTAGCCATCTATCTACTCGATTGTAGTGCCAGTGCAATTCGATTGTGCAAAAACAAATGTTTAAAACTGCTACATTACAAATGCACACCCCCCTGACTAGAAATAAGACCATCACAGGAAGTGCAACTAGATGATGATCTGCTAAACAATTCGTATTCAAAAAGTGACACCGCATTCAGTCGAAGTGTTTACCATTAGAAGTGTAAGATACTTATAATATTCCCAACATTTTGTAGCCATCTATCTACTCGATTAGAGTATTGATGTGGCAGTTGGATTGTGCAAAAAAATGTTTAAAACTGCTACATTACAAGCACCTTCTGACTAGAAATAATACCACCATGGGAAGTGCAGCTAGATGATGATCTTGTGAACAATTCGTATTTAAAAGTGACACCACATTCAGTTGAAATGTTTACCATCAGAAGTGTAAGACACTTATAATTTTCCAAACTGTGAAATAAAGATAAAAGTAGTAGCTACATGATACTGGTCATGGCTTTTCTTAATATAATTTGTACCATCCCTCAAACAGAAAATAGTAAATTCGTAAAAATAAATAATCTAAGAGGAAGGAATGATTCAAGTTGCCTCCACATATAGTACTACTGAACCACCCTGCTAGCTGTTTCCAAACTTAAAAGCATGCATGCATGCATACATTATTAGAGCACTCAACTTGACGCAGACACACCAAAGCTTCAGTCCAGTCGAAGATCCACATGCATCAAATAAACTCATCCGCCGTCTCATCTTGATGTCCAATGCGCAAAGATTCTAAGCTTGAGTACAACGGCACATATGGGAGATATGGTGGCTGGACCTCTCCAAGTGTGCGGAGCTCGGTCTCTTCTGAGCTTCGCATGCTGTAACACTTCAATGTATTATCCGACTCCTCACAGAAGAAGATCAAGTTACTCTCTGGATGCATCGCAATCCAATCAAACTTGCGCTCGATTATCCCTCCATGCACGTCCCTCTCTGAAAGCTCGAGGGTATGCTTGAGTATCCACTCGTCGGTTGCATAGTCCTCAAGGGCGTACACTTGCAGCTGAATTTCCACTTCATCCCAGTCACCAGTGGCGTTGAAGCTAGCGTAATGCAAGCGGCCCTGCGACTGGTGAATAGAACCAAGAAACTCGTCACCGCCATGCATATCGCAAGGTGTGTCAAAGTAACGCCATTCTTCTCCCTTGGTGTCCACGGCTAACATACTAGGGTACCTCTGCGCGCAGACAGTGGAAAGATGCAGGTAGCCGTTTAGGAAGACGGCTGACTGATGATCGGCGAGCCTAAGGGTTTCGCCCCGTCGCTTCACCTTGTAGGTCCATGTGCCGGTCTGAGACGAGTACACGTCCACTCCGCTGATAAAGCGGCGTGCACCCAGCAAGAAGAGAAACACGTGGAAGTGGGGAGACGCGGCCGGATCGAAACCCAGGCACGCCGTGCCCACGACCTTGTCGTCCTGGCCGCGGTCCGGCAGCACTGCCCACTCCTCGGTGGCGGGATTGCACACGACGTATGTGAAAGTTGTGAAGTCGTCGTCGTCTTGGGTGTTGGAGATGTCGTCGTACCTGCGGCAGAGGAGGAGCCCGTTGCAGCAGTCGAGGAGATGGAGGCGCCGGCGGTCGGGCAGGACGGCGGACGATAAAGGGTAGATGAAAGGGGGGCCGCTTCCGGCGGAGGCGTCGACGAAGTGGAGAGCTGAGCGTTCGGTTTCGTCGTCGTCGTCGTCGCTGATGGTGGTGTTGCAGAAGAAGCCGGCCATGGACTTGGGGAGCCTCGTGCTGTGGTCGGGGTGGTCCACGAGGCGGAGCCAGTGCTTGGAGGCGCACTTGAAGCGGCAGAGCGATTTGGCGGGCACGCGCGAGAGGATCTCGAGGTGGAGGTCCTCGGTGAGTCTCTCGAACTCGAACGTAGCAGCCATGGCGCTCTCGGAAGAAGCAGAAGATCTGCACCAACGCAATGAATCAACGAAGAATGGAGAGGAGAAGGGTTGGGACGATGGATGGATGGATGGCGACGGCGTACCTGGCACGAGTCGAGGCGCGGCCTTCCTCTCGCCGATTGCGCATGGCGAAGGCACGAGTCAAGGGGCGGCCTTCCCCTCGCGGATTGCGCATGGCGAAAGAAGGCGACGTATGGCGGTTGTGGTGGCGGCGTCGTCGAGCGAGACCTACGTCTACGCCACCTTATGAAAATATATACTCTTCCAGTCAAGATCGTTCCATTTTTTGTGCGTAAATTCAGCGTTAGCCAACGGGCAATCCTCGTCCTGGAATATAGGATCTTTTTCCTTTTGGGAAACACTAGGAATCCGGAGCCGATCTTTATCTTCCGTAGGATGGAGCCTAGTAGTAAATTAGTTTCCTTAGTACTCTTGCAAGGATCACTCCTAATCCCACAATCTCAGGAGTCCGTTACAACATTATTGGAGATCCTACCATGCATATCCTTCTGGTAGTTTCCAAATAATCGAGAGCCACTAATCTAATTACAAAAATTCAAAACTATTTACTTTCAGAATTATCTTTCCTGATTTCTAGGAACCCAATTATTCCGGATTTTGAGGACACTAATTACAATAGTTTGCCTCCATAGAAGCATTTTTTTTTTGTTTCCTTTGTTGTACAAATTTGATTCGGGTGAAACTAAAATAGCTTCCCTTTGGAAGAAATGTATTTGTAACTAGTGGATACCCCGCGCGTTGCTGCGGGAATTAGTTGTGGTTTTTCTAAATGCTACTCATGTAGTGAAGAAGGATGAAGTGCACTTATGCGGGGCGTTGGCATGCCATACCTATAGGCTTGCATAATAAAAGAAATCAAACATATATATAAGAGCAGGAAATAAATAATGGGAGATCGACACAAAAGCCAATTTGCAAAGAATTTGGCATGGCTGGTATGGCCATCCTTTTTTCAGAAGGAGTTCAACTGGATATGGTCTTCACAATATGCCAATTCTGCAATGTCTTCGGCTCTCCCCAATTCAGCCACTTGATGAGCCAGACTATGAAAATAATGGAAGCCAAAAACTGTAACAAAACAACTGAGGCAATAATCAAGTGCAGTGTAGCATCAATCTTCGTTACTGATTCCATGCTTCCTTTGCTGCTAGAAATTGGGCGTGGACATAGATAAGAAAAAATAGATATGACAAATTAACTTTCCATATTTTTCCTGTATCATAAGCTGGAATCCAATATGAGAATTGCAAACAAAATCCCTAAACAGAATGTAAGAGAAAAGGTAATACATGAATCTCGCTTGGTTACCATGAAAACCAGTGCTAACGAATTGAATGACCATTACAGGCTAAGATAACCATACCACCTGGACCGATGTGACGCCAATACACGAAACAATGATCCCACCATATGTACTCCAAGCGCAGCTCAGATGGCGGTGTCTGGCGATTGGAAGAAAGGCCCACCTGGATTCAAGAATACATGACATGAATGGCAAACAACAATTCAGAGAAAAAAAACAAAGTTAAGTAGACAGAATTGGTGAAGATAGAGAGCGGAGGACAAAGGGTTGAGGAGAGGATCGATAGGGGAGTGGAATATATACTACCGACTGGGAGGAGAAGCGGCTCACGGCGACGCTTGGTCTGGACTACTGTACATGTAGTCTGGGCTCTAGAGGATGCCATCATTTATTATCACGATGGAAACTGAAGAGTTTAAGGAACGTACGGTTTCTTTTGGGCTGGGCCGGTCGAAATTTTAATCAAAACAATATTGATTAAGGATTTGCTCACGAAATAGAACGTGATGAAGCTAACCGAGTCATGGGATTACCAAGATAATAAGATGACGTGGATACTATGCATGTTGAGCTTGCAAACATTAAATGAAGAAAGTGGGGATCAACTTTATAGATATTATAGATATGAAATTGTGTGTTTCTTATAGATAAAGTATGTTCTCGTTCACCAAATAATTTGTTTACACTACAATGTAATACTCTCCCCGTCCAAAAAAAGATTGCTTAGATTTGTTTAAATTTAGATGTATCTATACACTAAATATTGTCTACATACATCCAAATTTATACATAACTAAGCCAACCTTTTATGGACAGGGGTAATAGAAATATGTCTAATTGGTGTGAATTTCTACACATTATTTCCTAGACTAGATAAATGCTTCCAACGATAAAGGGATTTCTTTCCATCAACAAGAGAAATGCTTCAAGGTGAATAATTGTTTACACTGATTAGAGAAATGTTTCCTAAAAGTAATAGAGAATATGTAGCTTCCAACTAAAAGCAGAAAATTTGCTCCCGTGGTACAGAAAATTTGCTTCCTTGGTTGCAAAAAAAAAGACAAATTGCTTCCTTGCATGCATATGTGCTTCCTTTACTAATTACGTTAATTTGGCCTCCATTGATCGTGCCGCTGGATTCCTTCTTGCTTCCGCGTAGCCTGGAGCCATCGACAACACAACCATTAGGGACGAGACGTTTGGTTGCATGGAGGCCCCTTTGCTCGCATGGGGGCGCAGTTTTTGGCTTGTTTGATTGCCTGGACTTACTTGCGTTATTGCGTCGCTCGATTCTTAAAATATTGTTTTGCCCGCATCCGCAGGCTATGAACAACTTTGCTGCTGAGGGCAACTCAGGTATGGAACGGATTTTCGATTCCGAAGCCTCTAGTCATATGTCTTCTTCGAGTAATATGCTATCAAATTGCATCTCCTCCCATTTTTCCTCTATAACTTTAGACAATGGCTCAACCATTCCCAACTATTGTGATGGCCATACACAGCTACCCTATTCCACTAAACCCCTTCTACTTCGAGATGTTCTAGTTGCACCTACTCTCATCAAAAATTTAATTTATGTGTGTAAATTCACAACTGATAATCTTGTCTCTGTCGAGTTTGACCCTTTTAGATTATTTGTGAAGGATTTTCTGACGAAGGAGGAGATCGCTTGATTCAATAGCTCCGGTGATCTTTATTCTCTCCAATGAGTCCCTGCCCACCCACCTCCCTGATGGCATCCATCAATCTTTGGTAGCATCTCGGCCACCCCAACAATAAAACCTTGTCATCCATACTTCGTGAATTTTCTCTCCAGTGTAATAATAATCATGATTCCACCTTGTGTGAGCCGTGTCAGACAGGCAAACATGTACGCCTTCCTTTTAGTTCATCAAGCTCCTCTAGCACTTTCCCTTTTTAGCTTTTACATTGTGATTTATGGACATCCCCACATATTAGTATATTTGGTTTTCAATATTATCTGTTTATTCTTGATGATTTTACTCACTTTGTGTCGTTGCCTAATTGACGGTACCTCGGAGGAGGGATCCTCACGAGGGGGAGAAGAAGTAGGGGCCATAGGGCGGAGTGCACACGGGACGGTGGTACGCGATTTACCCAGCTTCGGAACACCTGCACGATGACGGAGGCCTACCGCTGCTTGTCTGGAATTATCTGGGCGCTTTCGCGATGTTACAATGAGTTGAGGTTCTGCCTCTAGGGCTCCCGGGATCCGGCTTATAAAGGCGCACGGATCTAGGGTTTACATGGAGAGTCCTACCCGGATACAGGTTTCCTAACTACGGTACAATATCTTGCTGTATACGCCAAGGATCCGCCCTTCCATCTACATCGTACCGGATCCGGGTCCCTTAATGGGCCTCCGTGGATCCGGGTTCCTCCTCAATGTCGGTTGGATCCGGCTCCCTGCTCCTGGGCCGGACATCTTCCGTCGGGATCAACAGCAACTGGGCCGCCCGATGGGCCACATGCCTCACCACCATCTCGTGGGCCACCCGGGCTTGCCGGATCTAGGCACTGTCGATGGTACACCCATGAAGTATACCCACAACAGTAGCCCCCAGAGTTCTCCGAGTTTCACCTGCGGTTTCCGCCTTGCTGGTCCATCATGATCTCCGGCAAATGTTGGTAACGCGGAGAAACTTGAAGAACTCCAACTTCACTTTTCCTTCTTTTTCCAACTTATAGCCGGAAAATGCTCCCATCCTGCGGGACTTCATCCATCGACGCTCCAAAGAACATTTCCGGGTTACTCCCTGCTCGCGAATGAGAGCCAACTTATCCTCACGCAATTACCCGGAATCTTAAAAGACTCAAACGGTTCCGCCAATTCTGGCGCCATTTTCGCGCGATTTGTGCGGTAACTTATCTCTAGCCATTTTTACCGCTTAGGGTTTAGGACACGTGTCACGCATCCAACGGTGCGACGCTTGCGTTCCGACCACAGGATGCGGAGCACGAATCTCGTCCCGCCGGCCTATAAATATCCGCCGTCGACGCCTTAACCCTCATTCACCCCCCCTTCTCACCTCTCTGCCAAGCGCCGCCGCGAGCTCCCTCTCCGCCGTGCCGGAAACTCACCGGAACATCGCCGGAGTTGCTTCGCCGCCGCGTCGAGTTCATCCTGTTCTTAACATCAGCGAGCCACCGCGTGGAAACCTCGTCGCCGGCGACTCCGACCGCCGTAAACGCCATTACGTTTAGTTCTCGAACTTTGCTCTCGCGCCGTAGTTGGTAGGGATGAACTTGGGGAAGACGATGTTTGGATCCGACTAAAGAACATTCTCCGCCATCGGTATTTTCTTCAGATGTCTTCAACGACTCCGCCTCCAGCCTCTGAACCGATCATGGCCACCCCGATCTCCTCCGCCCCTCCACCTTTCATTCCAGTTAAGCTGGGTCCTTCGAAGGATTCCGGCAAGGAAACTGAAGGGACTTCCGCTAACCCGGAGAAGGCCTCCGGGGAGGATCAGGCGGAGCATAAGGCGGAAGAAGCCGCCGCCAAAAAATCAAAGGCTCGCCAACGAGACGTTGAAGCCAAAGGAGAATGGTGGCCTTGCACCACCACCAAGACGGAGCTGATGAACCTCGAGACGGAGGGCTTCCTGCAACCCGGAAGCTGGAGGTCGGTTCCTAATGAACTAGCCCCAGCTCCGGAGGACAATGAGATGGTGCTGACGAAGGCACTGGTGGAGCGGGGTTTTTCGTTTCCGCCTTCGGACTTCTTCCTGGAGATCCTGAAGGTCTACGGGCTCCAACCCCACAACATCTCTCCAAACAGCGTGCTTGCGATCAGCAATCACGTCACCCTGTGCGAGGGCCATCTCCGGGTAACTCCCGAGCTTTCTCTGTTTCAATACTACTTCACCATCAAGAAGGAGAGGATCCGGAACTCCACCGAGCTGGCAACATGCGGATCCATCACCTTCATGATCCGCCCGGGCCGCGTCTACTCCCACACCGACCGCCACGAATCCGCGCGGTACTGGTCCAGAGGCTTCTTCTATTTGAAAGACGTTTCCGACCCTGCGAGCACAAGGAGACTGCCGCCGTTCAAGAACTGCCCTGCCACCGAGCTTCCGACATGGACGCACTGCCCCCACCTCTCCGAGTCGCCCCAGCTCACTCGCGCTGTCAGGCGGATCTGCAAGCTCACGGAGGAGGGGCTGTCAGGGAAGGACCTGACCCTTTCCTGGTTCACCAAACGGATCCAGCCGCTCCAACACAGGGACCGGCTGATGTTCCAGTACCCAATGCGCGCCACCAAGGACAACTTATCCGCCGACGCCATCGACAAGAGGATCCGGCTCCTCATCAAGGTTCCGCGTGAACTTCACGTTCACGTGTGCAACAAAGACATTTACATGAAAGGTGCCGGAACCGCGGTACGTCGTCTCAACTTTTTAGTCCATTGCTTTTCTTCGCATTTTTTGTCTAAGTGTTTAACACATGCATTAGCTTGAGGCGCTCGAAGAAAGTGAACTCGGAACTCTTCTCCGGGTTCCTTCCACTGGCAACACGGATCCGGAGGCTGCTTCGGAGGCGGAAGTCCACGAGGCCCCACGCCCTCCTAAGAGGAAGAGGCCTGCTCCGTCCAGCCCCGCCGCTAAACGCGCCCGCGAAGTGCCTAGCACTGCGGCAACTCGGAAAGCGGAGGCGGAAAAGAAACGCCTCAAGCTGATTAACACCAGCAACAAGGGGCAGCCCGCCATCCAGAACTTCTTCAAGCCTTCCGGGTAAGTGTCTGTTTCCGAGATCCAAGTTCTAGCTTCACGAGCAATCCCTTATTTGTTTATGCTTTTTTCTTTTTACCGAAGCTCCGGAAGCCAGCCCCCCAAGGCTCCAAAGGTCTTGAAGAAGAAGGTCAGGCCATCTCCGGCTTCAGTTCCTGTTACCCCTGAGGTGGAAGTCCCACCCAAAGCCTCATCTGCTTCCAAACCGGATCCCAAGGACATCATCGACCTTGAAGACCTCCCGGAAGATCCCGCCGACCACGGCGATTCCGCCAAGGGTGCCTCCTCGTCCGCCCCTCCTCAAGATCAACCTGGAGCCACTTTCGCGGAGCCCACCGAGGAACAATATGAGGAGAAGGTGAGGCTCGTCCAAGCCACCAACGCGATTCGGGTGGACCATCGACCAACTCAGTCTTTACAGAAGCTCACCCTCGCCGAGCGCCACGCGGAAGTTTCCGCCATGCTGAACAAGGTCTGGGGGAAGTCGGATGAGGAGATGCAAGAGCTCACCATCCTTGAGAACGACCTGAAAGAGTTTTTTGCCAATCACAAAGAAGTGCGGCAGGTAATACTAGCCCCCAAGCATTGGGTCAGACATTTCCGAGTAACATGTGTTAGCCGATGCTTTCTCAAGATGTACCATAGGCGGAAATTTAAAATTTATTCCTTCAAGACTTGAATTCCTCACCAGCCACCAGATTTTAAATCTCCGGCTAACTCCTCTCTACTTCTCAGACGACGCGGAAATTGCACGAAGATCTCCGCGTTCATGTGCTGGAGCAGATCACGGAGATCGAAGGGTTGCGTCAGAGCGCGGAAAACAGCAAGAATGCTATCCAGCTTCTTGAGACCCGCCTCCGTGGTACGTCTTCCAAGCTTTGCGTTCGTATATTGATATCTGTTCATGATGTTTGATATGTGCAACTTTCCGCCTTCAGAAGAAACTGCCAAGTACTCCTCGTTTGATGAGCTTTCCGCCAAGGTCAAGGTGCTTGAGGCGGAGAACGAGTCCCTCAAAACCTTCATTCAAGAATCCTCCAATAAGGAGACTGAGGCGAGGAAAGAGCTCTCCGAGAAGCATGCCCGCGACCTGGCGGAGCTGAATGAAAAACTGGAGAAGAGCCAGGGCCGCGTGATTTCCGTGGTAGCCAAGAACAAAGTTCTAGAAGCGGAGGCGGAGGCCATCGACAAACTTATCTTCCGTAAGCGTTTTTCCGTGTCGTTGCTCCGACTATCTTACATGCTTTCTCTCTAACGGAACTGGACCTCCTTCTTCCACAGCAAGCCTTGGCTTTGAGTGGTCAAAAGAGTCGAACCTGAAGAGGACGGAGGCATACGATGAAGCGCGGATTTCAATTGACGCGTTATTTGAAGCCTGTCGCGGAATCGCCAAGACTCTGTCTCTGAAGAAAGCCAAAACTACAATCATCGATACGATGACCAATCTTATGGAACAAGTGCCGGATTTCATCAAGGACTGGCAAAAATCTTCCGCACGCGGAGTCGCCTCCCTGGTCTTGGCCACCTGCAAGGCTCACTTCCCTTCGCTCAACTTTGCGAGTGTTGCACGCGGAGCCCCGGAAGGTTCCGACATGGGCGCCATCCTTGCGGAAACCCAAGGCTATGAGCAGTTGTTTGTCAGGCGAGTGAATCACTCGTTACGGTATAACAAACACGATCCGCCCAAGGGATTTTCCGATGCGAGAGGAGGAAGAGGAGGGTGAGCCAGAGTATTATGGCGAAGGCTCCGGGTCAAGCGTCGAGCATTCCGGAGAAGGCTCTGGTGATGACTCCGAAGCCGGATCCGGTGACAGCGACGGCGATGACTCCGCCTACCAGGAATCTGAAGAAGAGGACTCCGAGTAGAGTTCCTGTTTAGACAATGAAACAAGTTGCATCATTTTGGCCCCAGAGTGGGTTTGTAATAAGACTTTAAATTCTTAAGTAGCTAGGAAAGGAAACGACTATGCATGGGACGGAAACACTTATCTGCTATCCGTTAATATTATGCGCATGTTTCGTTTTATGTTGGAAAGCAAGTGCTGATTTTATTTTTTTCCGGCTAGCCCACTTGACCTTCCGCGAGCCGGAGGACCTTAGCCGGAAACAGTCGCCAGCGGCGACGAAGCCCAATCGCAATCCGTCAATAACCGCGGAAACAAGCCCCCAGGCATAGGTGCCGGAAATCGCTACTAGGAATCCACGAGTTCGCAACAGACAACAACTTAATCAGAAAACTTAAGCTTACGTCCTAAAGGACGATTTTTGAAAATCACAACTTTCATACACGCCTAGGCGGAAAAATCCAGCTCTGTGGTTTTAGTCGGAAAACATACATGATCTAAAAATGAACAAGTAAAGGAGGTAAAAGACTCAGAGAGTGAACCATAAGCTTTATTTCATTGATCATGTATAACTATTACAGAGTTTGTAACTCGGAAAAAATACGCTAAGTGTAGAAAGGACGTAGTTGTGCGATGTTCCAAGGGCGATCTGTCTCATCGTAGATGTCATCCGGATCCTCACGCTTGCGTTTCCGGTGCCAATTAGCAGGTCTATCCTTCAGCTCGCGGAAATCAACAAGGTAGTGTTGTGGGTATACTTCATGGGTGTACCATCGACAGTGCCTAGATCCGGCAAGCCCGGGTGGCCCACAGACGGTGATGAGGCATGTGGCCCATCGGGCGGCCCAGTTGCTGTTGATCGTGAAGGAAGAAGTCCAGCCCAGGATCAGTAAGCTGGATCCGTACCGACGTAGGAGTAACCCGGATCCATGGAGGCCCATGAGGAACCCGGATCCAGTACGACGTATATGGAAGGCAGATCCGTGCACGACGTATATGGAAGGCAGATCGTGAAGGAAGAAGTCCAGCCCAGGATCAGTAAGCTGGATCCGTGACGTGCACGGATCTGCCTTCCATATACGTCGTACTGGATCCGGGTTCCTCATGGGCCTCCATGGATCCGGGTTACTCCTACGTCGGTACGGATCCAGCTTACTGATCCTGGGCTGGACTTCTTCCTTCACGATCAACAAGCAATCGGGCCGCCCGATGGGCCACATGCCTCATCACCGTCTATGGGCCACCCGAGCTTGCCGGATCTAGGCACCGTCGATGGTACACCCATGAAGTATACCCACAACAAGAGCCCCCGTAGTTCTCCGAGTTTCGCTCGCAGCTTCCGCCATGCTTGTTCCTTAGGTTTCCAGCATCGTCGGCAACGCGGAGAAACTTGAAGAGCTCCAACTTTGCATTTTCTTCTTTTTCCAACTTACAGCCGGAAAATGCTCTCATCCGCGGGACTTCATCCATCGATGTTCCAAAGAACATTTCCGGGTTACTCCCTGCTCGAACGAGAGCCAACTTATCCTTACGGAATTACCCGGAATCTTAAAAGACTCAAACGGTTTCGAAAATCCTTCATCTTCAGATCATACTTAACAACGGAAGTTCCACATTTTCCGCGCACAACTTCCTCATTTCCCGCGCTAAATTTTCGCAGATGCAAATCTTCAGCCGGAATTTTCGGGAGTGCATGGCTAAGTTACCTCCACGTCGTTTTACCGCAATTGACCTAAACACGTGTCATCCATCCAACGGCGTGACCGTTCAGTTTCCACCGTTGGATCCGGATCCCGAATCTCCGAGCGCGGCCTATAAATACCCCGCAGCCCGGTAAAAATCCATTCTTTTTACCCCTTCTCACCACATCGTCTTCCTCCTCGCGCCGCGCCGCCCGCCAGATCTCGATTCCGGCGAGCTTCGCCACGGTGAGCTTCGCGCGCCGCCCAACCAAGGCTCCCCTCGCGCCAAGATTCCCACGTTTGAACGAGAAATTCGCTCCGCCGCCGATTCGTGGTCACGCGGGTCGATTTCCTTCAAGTTCGACGACCTCATCTTCGCCGGAGCTCCGTCGAACCACCGTGCCATTAGCGGTAAGTACGCCGGACTTGTAGAAGACAACCTAGTGTAGAAGATAGACTTAGCGATCCGGGTACTCAAATACTCTGTATGGGTGCAGCCGGAAGCATGCCACTCGAATCGTCGCTTTGTACTGGTAGCTCTTCGAGTAGCCCGGATCCCAACCAAATAGAACCCATATGCCCGGATCCCATATCATTCCTGCCACCATATGTTTCCGACATCAGACTAGCTCAACCTTTTTCCGCATCTTCCAGCACCGCTCCAGGCCGGATCCCTTCCCTCCAAGAGCTCCAAGAAGAACTCGAGGGACAAGCTCGGATGGCAGCAAAGGTGCAGGAGGCGGAAAACAAGAGGGCGTCCAAGGCCCGGATCCGCGAAGGAGAACGAGGTCAATGGTGGCCTTGCGCAACTACCGACGTGGAGCTTAGAGAGCTCCAGAACGAGGGCATGATCTCCACACATTGGAGTTTCACTCGTGACTCCGACGTCCCCAAGCCGTGGCCGGAGAAATTGTCATGACCAAGGCTTGGGTGGAACGCGGGCTGTCACTTCCCTGTTCGGAATTTTTTCTCTCCATCCTCAACACCTATGGGCTCCAGCCCCACAACATCTGCCCAAATTCATACCTTCTTTTGTCCAACTTCGTGACTCTCTGCGAAGGACATCTTGGGATCCGGCCAGATGTCAAGTTGTGGCAATTCTTTTTCCGGGTGAAGAAAGAAACCAAGGACAAAGCAATGGTGAACTGCGGAAGCATGACGTTTATTCTCCGCCCTAACCGTATGTATCCTCCCCATGATTCACACGAATCCGTCCGGTACTGGAATGCCGGATGGTTCTACGAGAAGAATGTTTCTGTTCCGGATGTCCACGAAGGCCTGCCCCAGTTCGTCAACGAACCTCCGGAAGAACTTGCAAGCTGGAGCTTCGTCCCTCCACTCGCCCTGACCCCAACCTTGGAGAAGGCTGCGCGGAGAATCTCCTGGCTAGTCCACGACGGACTGACCAGAGCCCAGCTCACACTTAGCTGGTTCTCCCGGAGAATCCAGCCTCTTCGCTACAACGCGCGCCTGATGTGCGCTTATACCGGGGCGGATGATCTTCTCCGGGTTACCCGCCACGATCTTCCGGCCGACTCTCTGAAGAGAAGGTTCAAGACGCTGGTGAAGATTCCGAGGGGCCAACAGGTCCCAGAACTGTTCAAGGACATTTACACGAATGACCAGTGTCCTCCGGTAAGCTTTGATCTTTTCGTTGCTTCAAAATTCACAAGTTTTTTGATGTTTAACTCTAACTCTTGTTCATTTTCCTTCCAGCTCAACACTTTGGCGGAGGAAAACTTCCGCACCATCATTCGCATCCCCGTCACCGGCGACACGGCCGAGGAGGCTCCGGAAGATGACGAGGAGGAAGAGGACCAGGCACCCCGCAAGGCGGCCCCTCGACCTACAAAGCGTCCCCGCGCCAAGGCTTCCGGCTCTGAAGCCGGAGATAGCGGCGAGGCCTCCGCCAAGAAACCGAAAACGACAAAACCACCTCCGCTGGACTCAAGGAAAGCGGAGCGTGCGCGTCTAAGGATGCTCTCAACGGCTGGCCAGGGCACGCGCCCCATCATCCCCGGCGCCCCGTAAGTTTCCGAACATGATGCAACTTTATCTTGGCGAATTTATCTCTTGTCTAAACCCTTTCACTTGTTTGCAGGAATACGAAGGTCACTGCCACGCGGACCACCAGCCAAGAGCCCATCACAAAATACATGAAGAAATCTCCGGCTGTTGGTCCCTCTACTCCAGTTCCACCAAGCGCCTCCCACCCAACTCCTCAACCGTCGCCCCCTCAGGCTGATCCATCTCCCCCACCTGCCGCAAACACTCCACCGGAAATAATTCCGGTTAGCAGCGGGCATGCGGATGGAGAAGATCCTAAGGCCAAAGGCCCTGCCCAAGAAGAGGCGGAAACACAAGGCCAAGGAGAGGCGGAAGTCACTTCTTCCGAGAAGGCTGGAGAGGGCACTGGTGACATGGTCGTTTTTCCGAAGAACTTTGGAGATCCGGCTGACACCACTTCCACCCCCAAGGCGTATGCCACTAAGTTTTTCAACAAGCTGACTGAAGCGGAGAAGTGGGAGCTTGAACAAGACCTGCTCAACGCCATGCTGAACAACGCCTGGGGGAAGCCTGATTCCAGGACTTCGGAAATCCAGGACTTCAAGAAAAACGTTGGCCAGTTCTGCGACCAACTCATCTGCAAGCAAAGGGTACTCCCTAGTAGCCCCCAAGCATGTAGGCGGAAACTCAAAAAGTAGTTAGCGCTTAGATGCTTAGAGAAAGATTACTTCCGGGAAAGTTTTTAGAATGGACCAGTAGCCCCCAAGCATTATGGCGAAAAGGTTCCGGCAATGATGCTTTAAAAGAAACCACTGCTACAGGCGGAATTTTTACTCCTGCACTGTTTAAATTTTACAGGAACAACAGAGCGCCGCACTACGAGCTGCACAAGAACATTGCCCTGCAGCGCCGCGTTACTCTGAGTCAGGCGGAAAATATCCGGACCCTGAAGGATGAGAATGCAGAACTGCCTAAACAACTGGCGGACGCCCAAGGTTGGTTTCCGCCTTCTTCATCATTAACCAAATTCCGACTTTAGATTTGCTGTTAACTTATGTTATTTTAGGCGCATCCTCCTCCCTTGCAACAGCTTCGTCTGAACTTGAGAACCTGCGCTCCTCGTACCAAGAGCTGGAGACGAAACTAAAGGAGGCGGAACTTAAAAGGGAGCAGGCCGAAAAGCAGCTGGCGGAGAAAACTCCGAGCATATCAGTGGAAAAGGGCGAGCTGGAACTGAAAAAGAATGCCGATAGCGAGACCATCAGGAGGCAGCAAAAAGAGCTCAATGGACTCCGGAAATATATGGAGACGGCGGAGCAGCACTGGGACTTGCTCAATGAGAACATCTTGGGTATGATATCGCAACCTTGTCAAGATATTTGCTCCGAATTTTTTTACTTTGCGCTCAAATTGCGTGCTTATATCCTGATTATCTTTTATGCAGAGCCGCTTGGGTACCCGAACAGCGCCGGAATTTGTTCCCACGGGACGACCTTCTGCAACTCGCGGGCGATGACTGCAAAGATCTCATCTCCGCCTCCCGCAAGATATGCTATAACTTGTCCATCAAGAGGAGCCGCACTTGCGACATCCGGAAGCTTGTTGGAAAGATGGACATTCTTCCGGAGCTGGTGACGGATCTGCAAGCATCGTCAGCCCGAGGCGCAGCTGCAATGGCCTTGACCATGTGCCTAGCACATACTCCGGGTCTTGATCTTGATGAAGTGACCACGGGCGTTCCTCCGGATGCGGATGTCGGCGCGCTGCTGGATGCAGTTAGCGGCTATGACACCCGTATCGCGCGCAGGATTCGGCATGGGGAATTCTACGACAAGGTCGTTCTGCCCGCAGACGAGCCCCTGGAAGCGGAACTTCAAAAGGAGCTTGAGGCGAAGGCGCGACCCACGGAATCCGGGTCCCAATATACCTGGACCAGCTCCAAGGATGCTCCCCAAGAAGAACCCAAGACCAGCACTGCGGCCTCGGAAGAAAAAGAAAGTGACGACGACGTGTCTTCTCCGGCCGAAGGTGCCAAGGAACAGGATCCAGAGGGCAAGACTTCTCCGGCTAAGGGAGAATGAAAACTTGTATTCCTGCGGGAAAAACAATGCATCATTTTGGCCCCAGCGAGGGTTTGTAATAAGACTTTAAATTCTTAAGTAGCTAGGAACGAAACGATTATGCATGGGGCGGAAACACTTATCCTGCTATCCGTTAAATATTATGTGCATGTTTCGTTTTATGTCGGAAAGCAAGTGCTGACTTCGTTATTTTCCGGCTTGCCCGCTTGACCTTCCACGAGCCGGAAAACCTTAGCCGGAAACACTCGGCAGCGGCGACAAAGCCCAATGGCAGTCCGTCCATAACCGCGGAAACAAGCCCCCAGGCATAGGTGCCGGAAATCGCTACTAGGCATCCACGGGTTAGCAACAGATAACAACTTAATCAGAAAACTTAAGCTTACGTCCTAAAGGATGATTTTGAAAATCACAACTTTCATACACGCCTAGGCGGAAATATCCAGCTCTGCGGTTTTAGTCGGAAAAACATACACGATCTAAAATGAACAAGTAAAGGAGGTAAAAGACTCAAAGAGTGAACCATAAGCTTTATTTCATTGATCATGTATAACTATTACAGAGTTTAGAACTCGGAAAATATATGCTAAGTGTAGAAAGGACGTAGCTGTGCAATGTTCCAAGGGCGATCGGTTTCATCGTAGATGTCATCCGGATCCTCACGCTTGCGTTTCCGGTGCCAGTTAGCAGGTCTATCCCTTAGCTCGCGGAAATCAACAAGGTAGTACGACCCGTTATGGAGCACTTTGCTAACGACGAAGGGTCCTTCCCATGGAGATTGCAGCTTATGGTCTTTCACTCGTCGAAGGCGGAGGACCAGTGTCTCCCGCCATAAAGGAGCGTTTCCGAACTCGACGACCGTGATAGCGTCGAGCTTCGCCGGTAGATGGTGGAGCGCCGGTCAGCTAAGTTCCGAGCTTCCTCGATCGTGTCCACAGATAGCCGTCCGGCCTCGTCGACCGTTTCTTCATTGTAGGCGGAAACTCGCGGTGAGTCGTGGATGATGTCGGAAGGAAGCACGGCTTCGGATCCGTATACCAGGAAAAATGGGGTAAACCCTGTTGATCTGTTAGGGGTAGTTCGTAAACTCCACAGAACATCTTCCAACTCGTCAGCCCAAGCTCCGACTGCTCGTCGCAGCGGTTCTTCAAGGCGCGGCTTAATTCCCCGATAATATTAGACCGTTAGCCCTTTCAACCCGACCGTTAGATTGTGGATGAGCCACGGATGCAAGGTCCGATCGGATCCCCATTGTGTCACAATAATCCCTTAACTCTCCTTGAGCGAAGTTTGTGCCATTATCCGTGATTATGCTATGTGGGATGCCGAATCTCGTCACGAGGTTGCAGACGAATTTTAGTGCCGTAGCACCGTCGGCTTTTCTCACTGGCTTAGCCTCGATCCATTTGCTGAACTTGTCAACAGCGACCAGGAGGTACTCAAAACCGCCAGGAGATGATCTTTTTAACTTACCAACCATATCGAGCCCCCAGACCGCAAATGGCCAGGTGATAGTTATGGTCTTCAGCTCTTGGGCTGGAGCGTTTGGTTGAGTAGCGTAGTACTGACAACCTCGGCAGGTCTTGACTATTTTATCAGCGTCTTCTTTAGCTGTGAGCCAGTAGAAACCTAACCGAAAAGCTTTTGCAACGAGTGATCTGGGAGCGGCATGATGCCCGCAATCCCCTGCGTGGATCTCTCTAAGGATTTCAATGCCATCTTGATTGGAGACGCATTTAAGAAATACCCCTGCTGCACTTCGTTTATAGAGCTGTCCATCAACTATTGTGTAGGTTCTTGCTCGTCTAACGATCTGTCGTGCGAGGACCTCGTCCTCTGGCAACTTTTGATCGATGAGGTAGTCCAGGAAAGGCTGTGTCCAAGCCGGAGTGATAGCCATCACTTCCCTAGCCGGAGACACTGCCACCTCTGGATTTTCCGGGTTAGCGCCCTTAACTGAGGGTATCCGGAGATGCTCCAGAAAATGCCAGGCGGAATTTGTTTCCCGCCGGATCCGAGCTTGGATAGCATGTCCGCCGCTGTGTTGTCGTCTCTTCTGACGTACTTGACTTCGTATCCGAGGAAGCACTTGGCGAGCTCATCAACTTCGTCTCTGTAGGCCGCCATGACGGAATTTCTGGCGTTCCAGGTTCCGGCTACTTGTTGTGCCACCAGGTCGGAATCTCCACAGCATATGATGTGCTTGATCCCAATTTCCTTAGCGATGCGCAGACCGTGTAGTAGAGCCTCATATTCCGCCATGTTGTTAGTAGCTTCGAAGTGGATCTCGGTAACATACTGCAGCTTCTTCTCCCGTAGGGGACTTCAGGGTGACTCCGGCTCCTGAGCCTTGATGCTGCTTGGATCCATCGAAGTGCATGACCCATGTTTCTGGTTCCGGCTCCAGACTTGCATCCGGAGCTTCTGTCCAATCTGCAATGAAATCTGCCAGGACCTAGGATTTTACCGCAGTCCTTGGCTTCTAAGCGATGTCGAAGGCGGATAATTCAATGCCCCATTTAGCCGTACGTCCTGTTGCGTCAGCGTTGTTGAGAATTGTTGACAGCGGAGCCTTGCTCACGACTGTGACTGGATGCTCTTGGAAGTAGTGCCTCAGCTTCCGGCTGCCCAGGAACACTCCATAGGCTAGCTTCTGAAAGTGAGGGTACCTTTGTTTTGACTCCGTCAGGACCTCGCTGATGTAGTAGACAGGTCTTTGGACGTCATATTCATGACCTTCTTCCTTTCGCTCCACCACGATGACGAGGCTGATGACTTTGTTGGTAGCTGCCAGGTAAAGGAGCATAGGCTCTGACTCTGCTGGGGCTGCCAAGATAGGTGGGGAGGTGAGTATTTCCTTCAACCCTCGAAGAGCTTCGTCAGCTGCGTCATCCCAGACAAATTTGTCTGTTTTCTTCAGCAACTTGTACAAAGGTAGTGCCTTCTCGCCAAGATGGCTAACAAACCTACTAATTGCTGCAACACAACCAATTAGTCGTTGCACATCTTTGAGACAAGTTGGCCTTTTGATGCACAGGATTGCCTTGATCTTTTCCGGGTTAACCTCAATGCCTCTGTGAGAGACTATGAAGCCAAGGAGTTTTCCGGCTGGCACGCCAAAGACGCACTTCAGCCGGATTCAACATCATCTTGTACCCGCGGAGGTTGTCGAAGGTTTCGTGAGGTCGCTGATCAAGTCGGATCCTTTCCGGGTCATGACCGCGATGTCGTCGACGTAAGCGTGCACGTTCCGGCCAATTTGGTCCTTCAGTGCACCGCTGCATCGTACGTTGGTAAGTAGCACCCGCATTTTTCAAACCAAAAGGCATAGTAACATAGCAAGTAAGTACCAAACGGGGTAATGAATGAAGTCGCCTTTTGGTTGGATTCCTTCATCCGGATCCGATGATACCCGAATACGCATCAAGAAAACACGAAGTTCCGCCCCCGCCGTCGAATCAATGACTTGGTCAATGCGCGGCAAGGGGAACGGATCCTTCGGGCAATGTTTGTTCAAGCCGAGTAATCGATGCACATTCTTAGTATTTCGTTGTTCTTTTTGGGTACAAGGACGGGATTCGCGACCCAATCGGTGATGGATAACTTCTATTACAAAACCTCGCTTCTAGTAACTTTGCTAGTTCCATTCCTATGGCGCGGCGCTTCTTATCTCCAAAGCGTCGCATAGCTTGCTTCACCGGTTTGGCCCCCGGATTTATGTTGAGGTAGTGCTCGGCGAGTTCCCTAGGTACTCCGGACATGTCAGAAGGTTGCCATGCGAAGATATCCATGTAAACGCGGAGGAACTCGACGAGCGCGCTTTCCTATTTGGGGTCAATGTTGGCTCCGACTGAAACCTGCTTGGAAGAGTCACCTGGAATGAGGTCGTGCTTCTTGGTTTCTATCGCGGGCTTGAAGGAGGTTTTCTGCTCGGAGATCTGCTTCTTGGTGGTCTGCATCTCAGTCGGATCCACCGCGGCTCCGTAGCCTTTCAGCCTCTTCTCCGGATATCACGTACTCTGCGAAGGCGGCTTCGCCTAACTCGCACTCATGAGCTTTTTTGTAGTCTCCGGATACGGTAATCATACCTTTGGGACCCGGAATCTTGAGCTTGTTGTAGATGTAGCACGCTCTTGCGTGGAACTTGTGGTAGGTGGGCCTGCCGAAGATGACGTGGTAGGAGCTCTTGAAGGGCACAACTTCAAACGTGATCTTCTCTTCGCGGAAATTATGAACATCGCCAAAAGCCACGGGAAGTGTGATGCTGCCGAGGGAGTTCGCCTTCTTACCCGGAACCACACCATGAAACTCGGTGGTGCTGTGTTTGAGCTGTTCCTTGGTGAGGTTCATCCGCTCTAGAGTCTCCAGGTACATGATGTTCAAGCTGGCTCCGCCATCCATGAGGCACTTGGAGAAGTCATACCCATCTATGCGGGGACTTACAACCAAGGCGTAGCATTCCTTTGGCACAATTGCGGGGTGATCCTTCCGATCAAATGTGCACGGGATTTCCGACCACCTGACGTACTGCGGCACAGCCGGAACTATGGCGTTCAGGATCCGGGTAGCTGACTTGGAGGCGCGTACTGTTGGGGTTCCGAGGAAAGTGTGGTAAGCCCCCACGCTCTTTTTGTTGAATGGATTGGATTTACCTGCGGCTCCTGCCTTGGGATCCGGCGAGTTATCATCCTCATCCATCGCCTCGGAACTATCGTCCTCTTTGTCCTTGTTCTTGCCCTTGCCACCGTGGGCGGTGCTTCCGACCGCGCTTGTATCCTGCCTCCGGGTCGTTCTTTAGATCATTGACCCACTTGCAGTTGCGGTTGGTATGAGTGGACTTCCCTGTAACCGGATCCAGGTGGGCCAGGCAGGGCATGTCTCTGTACTCCTCGTAGGTTTGCGGAGCGCGGGATCCGGCAGCAGCGTGACCCCGGAGGTATGCTCGCCGACCCCTCGCCGGCTCCGCCTCCACGTCCGCGTCCTCTTCCGCCTCCCTGGACCTCCGCGTTGAAACGCCATGGCGACCATCTCGGATCCACCACTCTTCTGGTCATCAGGGTTCTTGCGCTTATGGCTGCTGCTGCCACCGTTGTCACGGTTCTTCTTTTGTTGATGCAGGGGGATTGCTGTAGCTGCGAGATCATCGCCTGCGTCGTCATCGGCGGCAGTGTGATCGCTAGCGATGGTGATCATGTCATCCAACGGCAGTATGACCCGTTATGAAGCACTTTGCTAACGACGAAGGGTCCTTCCCATGGAGACTCCAGCTTATGATCTTTCACTTGTCGAAGGCGGAGGACCAGGTCTCCTGCCATGAAGGAGCGATTCCGAACTCGACGACTGTGATAGCGTCGGAGCTTCTGCTGGTAGATGGCGGAGCGCTGGTCAGTGATGACCCACAAGTATAGGGGATCGCAACAGTCTTCGAGGGAAGTAAAACCCAAATTTATTGATTCGACACAAGGGGAGGTAAAGAATACTTATAAGCCTTAACAACTGAGTTGTCAATTCAGCTGCACCTGGAAAAGCACTAGCAACAGGGGTGATGTGAAAGTAGCAGTAATATGAGAGCAAGAGTAACAGTAACACAGCAGCAGTAATAGCAATATGAGAGCAATGGCACGAGAAGATAGTTGATACTACTTCCAATGACATGTAGAACGAGTATATAATGATGAAAGATGGACCGGGGTTCCCAGCGATCTACACTAGTGGTAACTCTCCAATAACAAGTGTTGGGTGAACAAATTACAGTTGGGCAATTGATAGGATTGATAAAGCATTAAGAAAGAACATCAATTCATTAATCATGTAGGCATGTTTTCCGTATATAGTCGTACGTGCTCGCAATGAGAAACTTGCACAACATCTTTTGTCCTACCAAGGTGGCAGCCGGGCCTCAAGGGAAACTACTCGGATATTAAGGTACTCCTTTTAATAGAGCACCGGAGCAAAGCATTAACACACCGTGAAAACATGTGATCCTCACATCACTACCATCCCCTCCGGTTGTCCCGATTTCGTCACTTCGGGGCCATTGGTTCCGGACAGTGACATGTGCATACAACTTGTAGATACAATCTAAGCAATAAGTATAGAGCTCAAATCTAAGATCATGGCACTCGGGCCCTAGTGACAAGCATTAAGCATAACAAGATTGCAAGCAACAATAACTTCACAAACTTTATAGATAGACTAAGCATAATGTATCATCCATCGGATCCCAACAAACACAACACCGATTACATCGATGAATCTCAATCATGTAAGGCAGCTCATGAGACCATTGTATTGAAGTACATGGGGGAGAGTATACCGACATAGCTATCGCTAGAACCCATAGTCCATGGGGGAACTACTCACGGAGCATGATGGAGGCGATGGCGTTGATGGAGATGGCTTCCGGGGCACTTCCCCGTCCCGGCAGGTGCCGGGACAGTAGTTCCGTCCCCCGAATTGGAGTTTCGCGATGGTGGCGGCGCCCCTGGAGTCTTTCTGGAGTTTCGTCAATTGGTACTGTGTTTTTAGGTCGAAAGGGGTTTTATAGGCGAAGAGGCGGCGCAGGGGGGCACCTGGGGGCTCCACACCACAGGCCGGCGCGGGTCCAGGCCAGGCCGCGCCGCCCTATGGTGTGGTGGCCCTCTGGCCCCTCTCCGACTCTTCTTCGGTGTCTCGGACGCTTCCGGGAAAAATAGGAGGTTTGGTCTTCGTTTCGTAGAATTCCGAGAATATTGCCCGAACAGCCTTTCTCGGAACCAAAAACAGTAGAAAACAGAACCGGCACTCGTGGCATCTTGTTAATAGGTTAGTTCCGGAAAATACATGAAATCATCATAAAGTGCAAGCAAAACATGTAAGTATTGTCATAAAACAAGCATGGAACGGCAGAAATTATGGATACGTCTGGGACGTATCGCATCCCCAAGCTTAGTTCTCGCTCGTCCCGAAGTGTAAACGATAAAAAGAATAATTTCTGTAGTGACATGCTACTTACATAACCTTGATCATACTATTACAAAGCATATGAAATGAATGAAGTGACTCAAGGCAATGATCTATAGTTGCTAACAAGTAGATAACATATAGCAAAACTTTTCATGAAGAGTACTTTCAAGACAAGCATCAAAATTCTTGCATAAGAGTTAACTCATAAAGCAATAAATTCAAAGTAAAGGCATCGAAGCAACACAAAGGAAGATATAAGTTTCAGCGGATGCTTTCAACTTTCAACATGCATATCTCATGGATATTGTCAACACAAAGTAATATGATGAATGCAAATATGCAAGTATGTAAGAATCAATGCACAGTTGATACAAGTGTTTGCTTCTAAGGTGGGAGGAATTAGGTAACTGACTCAACAATAAAGTAAAAGAATAGTCCTTCAAAGAGGAAAGCATCGATTGCTATATTTGTGCTAGAGCTTTGGTTTTGAAAACATAAAGAGAGCATTAAAAAGTAAAATTTTGAGAGGTGTTTGTTGTTGTCAACGAATGGTAATGGGTACACTAACTACCTCGCCAACCGGACTTTCAAGAGCGGCTCCCATGAGTTTTTATTTTTTGGGTGGCACTCCTTCCAACCTTTCTTTCACAAACCATGGCTAACCGAATCCTCGGGTGCCTGCCAACAATCTCATACCATGAAGGAGTGCCTTTTTATTTTAGTTTTATTATGATGATGACACTCCTCCCAACCTTTGCTTACACAAGCCATGGCTAACCGAATCCTTCGGGTGCCGTCCAACAATCACAAACCATGGAGGAGTGTCTATTTGAGTTAATTAATTCGGGACTGGGAATCCCATTGCCAGCTCTTTTTGCAAAATTATTGGATAAGCGGATGTGCCACTAGTCCATATGAGAGTCCGTCAAAAGTAAATGACAAGGTTGAAAGCTAAACACCACATACTTCCTCATGAGCTATAAAACATTAACACAAATCAGAGGTAATAAATTTTGAATTGTTTAAAGGTAGCACTCAAGCAATTTACTTTGGAATGGCAGGAAATACCACATAGTAGGTAGGTATGGTGGACACAAATGGCATAGTGGTTGGCTCAAGGATTTTGGATGCATGAGAAGTATTCCCTCTCGATACAAGGCTTAGGCTAGCAAGGTTGTTTGAAGCAAACACAAGTATAAACCGGTACAGCAAAACTTACATAAGAACATATCGCAAGCATTAAAATACTCTACACTGTCTTCCTTGTTGCTCAAACACTTTACCAGAAAATATCTAGACCTTAAGAGATATCAATTATGCAAACCAATTTTAACAAGCTTTACGGTAGTTCTCTACTAATAGGTTTAAACTACATGCAAAAACTTATGATCTACTTGAGAGCTCAAAACAATTGCCAAGTGTCAAATTATCCACGACATATGAGGCATTTTCCTTTTCCAACCAAATAAAGATAAGTATTGTAGCTTCCAACTTTTATCATTGAACATTAAAAGTAAAACGAAGAACACATGTGTTCATATGAAAAAGCGGAGCGTGTCTCTCTCCCAAACAAGGATAGCTAGAATCTGATCTTATTCAAACAAAACAAAACGAAAATAAACACACAGACGCTCCAAGTAAAGCACATATGATGTGACTGAATAAAAATATAGTTTCAGGGGAGGAACCTGATAAGTTGATGAAGAAGGGGATGCCTTGGGCATCCCCAAGCTTGGACGCTTGAGTCTTCTTGAAATATGCAGGGATGAACCACGGGGGCATCCCCAAGCTTAGACTTTTCACTCTTCTTGATCATATATCATCCTCCTCTCTTGACCCTTGAAAACTTCCTTCACAACAAACTTCTCATAAACTTCATTAGAGGGGTTAGTACTCAAAAAAATTTGAATCCACCTTGGTCCTGTAGTGACACATTGCAAGAACTCAATAAAACATTAGCTACAGCTCTCTACGTCTAGAAAACCTCGCTTAAAGTCCACAAGAGACAATGCAAAAAACAGAGACAGAATCTGCCAAAACAGAACAGCCAGTAAAGACGAATTTTAATAAAATACTTCCGTTGCTCAAATCAGAAAACTCAAAACTAATGAAAGTTGCGTACATATCTGTGGATCACTCACGTAAATTGGCATGATTTTCTGAGTTACCTACAGAGAATTAGACCCAGATTCGTGACAGCAAAGAAATCTGTTTCTGCGCAGTAATCCAAATCTAGTATCAACCTTCGATTAGAGGCTTCACTTGGCACAATAAAACACAAAACTAAGATAAGGAGAGGTTGCTACAGTAGTAAACAACTTCCAAGACACAAATATAAAACAAAGTACTGTAGCAAAATAACACATGGGTTATCTCCCAAGAAGTTGCTTTCTTTATAGCCATTAAGATGGGCTCAGCAGTTTTAACGATGCACTCGCAAGAAATAGTATTGGAAGCAAAAGAGAGCATCAAGAGGCAAATCCATAACACATTTAAGCCTAACATGCTTCCTATGCAAAGGAATCTTGTAAATAAACAAGTTCATGAAAAGCAAAGTAACAAGCATAGGAAGATAGAACAAGTGTAATTTCAACAATTTCAGCATATAGAGAGGTGTATTAGTACCATGAAAATTTCTACTACCATATTTTCCTCTCTCATAATAATTTTCAGTAGCTTCATGAACAAACTCAACAATATAACTATCACATGCAGCATACTTTTCGTGATCCACAAACATATAATTTTTATCAAGTTCAAGAATAGTGGATTTAAAACTTTCAAACTTACTTTTATTAATAATATAACAAGGTAGTTGATCAATCTCAAGAGATATGGGACACATAGATAAAGTCAATAACTCTCCAATCCCATTTTCATTAGTAGTACAATTAATATTATCAAGTAACATAGGACCATCATCTAGAGCTTTATCATAAACATTTGCCAAGCAAAATTCTTTAGTACCATGCATTTCGACATCAGGCACAAACAAAGCATTATCATAAGATTTATCAAAGTAGCATGGATTATCATAAATAACAGTAGCACAATTATTTTCACAAGTTTTACTCATAGGCAATATTTCAAGAGAATCCACAGGAACATAACATTCAACCTCTTTCGGTAAGCATGGAGGACAATCAAATAGTGTAAGAGATAAAGAGTTACTCTCATTAGAAGGTTGGCATGGGTAGCTAATCCATTCTTCCCCCTTTTATTCGTCGCTCTCTTCTTCTTTTTCATCCAATGAGCTTTCAAGTTCATCAATTCCCTCCTCTTTTTCATCCAATGAGCTTTCAGGTTCATCAGTTTCTTCTTCCACCGGTTCCTGCAAATTGTGAGTGCATTCTTGTGCATTAATGTGTCTCTCTTTATAATCAAGGATATAAGGATTCCTACTGTAGCATTCTATGCAAGAATTAAGGATAGTAGAGACATAATCTTTAAGGCCCTTACAAACAACACAAGTTTCATAATTCTCAACCATGAAGGATTCTATCTCGGAGGCTCCCATAAATAAGACAAATTGTTCTACCTCTTCGAACCCATAATGAATATAGCAATTCCGATTATAGTTCTTAATAAAAAATTCCTCACTAAAGCCACATTGAAATTTAAGATGTTTAGTATCCTGTTGAGAGCAACAGTTTATATCATGGCGTTCAAGCAAGATTTTAGCAATTGTATTCAATTTTTCTATCATAGCACTCATTATTTTACCAGTTCTTGATTCTCTATAACAATTATAACATTCTATAAGCTCCAAGTAGGTTGTTGGTTCTCCCATAACGAGCAGTTTTTAATTTTTCGGTTTTTCAAATTTTTATGGATTTTTGGGTATATGAGACAAATAAAACAAGACAAAAATAAACTAAGCAAAAGTAAACTAAGCAAAATAATACTAGACAGAAATAAACTAAGCACAAATAAACTAGACAAAAGTAAACTAAGCAAAACAAAACACAATAAAACAGAGAGAGAGGTAGAGTGTACTTCCCAGGTGAACTTATGAGTAGAGCTATGCCTCCCCGGCAACGGCGCCGTGAAAATAGTCTTGATGACCCACAAGTATAGGGGATCGCAACAGTCTTCGAGGGAAGTAAAACCCAAATTTATTGATTCGACACAAGGGGAGGTAAAGAATACTTATAAGCCTTAACAACTGAGTTGTCAATTCAGCTGCACCGGAAAAGCACTAGCAACAGGGGTGATGTGAAAGTAGCGATAATATGAGAGCAAGAGTAACAAGTAACACGAGCGACAGTAATAGCAATATGAGAGCAATGGCACGAGAAGATAGTTGATACTACTTCCAATGACATGTAGAACGAGTATATAATGATGAAAGATGGACCGGGGTTCCCAGCGATCTACACTAGTGGTAACTCTCCAATAACAAGTGTTGGGTGAACAAATTACAGCTTGGGCAATTGATAGGATTGATAAAGCATTAAGAAAGAACAACAATTCATTAATCATGTAGGCATGTTTTCCGTATATAGTCGTACGTGCTCGCAATGAGAAACTTGCACAACATCTTTTGTCCTACCAGCACGGTGGCAGCCGGGCCTCAAGGGAAACTACTCGGATATTAAGGTACTCCTTTTAATAGAGCACCGGAGCAAAGCATTAACACACCGTGAAAACATGTGATCCTCACATCACTACCATCCCCTCCGGTTGTCCCGATTTCGTCACTTCGGGGCCATTGGTTCCGGACAGTGACATGTGCATACAACTTGTAGATACAATCTAAGCAATAAGTATAGAGCTCAAATCTAAGATCATGGCACTCGGGCCCTAGTGACAAGCATTAAGCATAACAAGATTGCAAGCAACAATAACTTCACAAACTTTATAGATAGACTAAGCATAATGTATCATCCATCGGATCCCAACAAACACAACACCGATTACATCGGATGAATCTCAATCATGTAAGGCAGCTCATGAGACCATTGTATTGAAGTACATGGGGGAGAGTATACCGACATAGCTATCGCTAGAACCCGTAGTCCATGGGGGAACTACTCACGGAGCATGATGGAGGCGATGGCGTTGATGGAGATGGCTTCCGGGGCACTTCCCCGTCCCGGCGAGGTGCCGGGACGAGTTCTGTCCCCCGAATTGGAGTTTCGCGATGGTGGCGGCGCCCCGGAGTCTTTCCGGAGTTTCGTCAATTGGTACTGTGTTTTTAGGTCGAAAGGGGTTTTATAGGCGAAGAGGCGGCGCGAGGGGGCACCAGGGGCTCCACACCACAGGCCGGCGCGGTCCGAGCCGGGCCGCGCCGCCCTATGGTGTGGTGGCCCTCCGGCCCCTCTCCGACTCTTCTTCGGTGTTACGGACGCTTCGGGAAAAATAGGAGGTTTGGTCTTCGTTTCGTAGAATTCCGAGAATATTGCCCGAACAGCCTTTCTGGAACCAAAAACAGTAGAAAACAGGAACTGGCACTGTGGCATCTTGTTAATAGGTTAGTTCCGAAAATACATGAAATCATCATAAAGTGCAAGCAAAACATGTAAGTATTGTCATAAAACAAGCATGGAACGGCAGAAATTATGGATACGTCGGGGACGTATCAGTCAGCTAGATTCCGAGCTTCTTCGACCAGGTCCACAGATAGCTGTCTGGCCTCGTCAGCTGTTTCTTTATTGTAGGCGGAAACTCGCGGTGAATCGTGGATGATGTCGGAGGGAAGTACGGCTTCGGATCCGTATACCAGGAAAAATGGGGTAAACCCTGTTGATCTGTTAGGGGTAGTTCGTAAACTCCACAAAATAGCTTCCAATTTGTCAGCCCAAGCTCCAGCTGCTCGTCGCAGCGGTTCTTCAAGGCGCGGCTTAATTCCTGATAATATTAGGCCATTAGCCCTTTCGACCTGACCATTCGATTGTGGATGAGCCACAGATGCGAGGTCCAGTCGAATCCCTACCGTCTCACAGTAATCCTTCAATTCTCCCTGTGCAAAGTTTGTGCCATTGTCTGTGATTATGCTGTGTGGGATGCCGAATCTCATCACGAGGCTGCAGACAAATTTTAGTGCCGTAGCACCGTCGGCTTTCCTCACTGGCTTTGCCTCGATCCACTTGCTGAACTTGTCAACAGCGACCAGAAGGTATTCAAAACCGCCAGGAGATGATCTTTTTAACTTACCAACCATGTCGAGCCCCCAGACCGCAAATGGCCAGGTGATAGGTATGGTCTTCAGCTCTTGGGCTGGAGCGTTTGGTTGAGTAGCGTAGTACTCGACAACCTCGGCAAGTCTTGACTATCTTGTCGAGCATCTTCTTTAGCTCGTGAGCCGATAAAAACCTAGCCGAAAAGCTTTTGCAACGAGTGACCGGGGCGGCATGATGCCCGCGAGTCCCCTGCATGGATCTCTCTGAGGATTTCAATGCCATCTTGATTGGAGACGCATTTGAGAAATACCCCTGTTGCGCTTCGTTTGTAGAGCTGTCCGTCAACAATTGTGTAGGATCTTGCTCGTCTGATGATCTGTCGCGCGAGGACCTCATCCTTTGGCAACTTCTGATCGATGAGGTAGTCCAGGAAAGGCTGTGTCCAAGCCGGAATGATAGCCATCACTTCCCTAGCCGGAGACACTGCCACTTCTGGGTTTTCCGGGTTAGCGCCCTTCACCGAGGGTATCCGGAGATGCTCCAGGAAAATTCCAGGCGGAATTGGCTTCTCGCCGGATCCGAGCTTGGATAGCATATTCGCGCTGCGTTGTCATCTCGCCCGACGTACTTGACTTCGTATCCAAGGAAATGTTTGGCGATCTCGTCAACTTCGTCTCTATAGGCTGCCATGACGGAATTTCCGGCGTTCCGAGTTCCGGCTACTTGCTGTGCCACCGAGTCCGAATCTCCGCAACATATAATGTGCTTGATCCCTATCTCCTTGGCGATGCGCAATCCGTGTAGTAGAGCCTCGTATTCCGCCATATTGTTTGTAGCTTCGAAGTGTATCTCGCGAACATACCGCAGTTCTTCTCCGATAGGGGACTTCGGGGTGACTCCGGCTCCCGAGCCTTGATGCTGCTTGGATCCATCGAAGTGCATAACCCATGTCTCGAGTTCCGGGTCCAGGTTCATATCCGGAGCTTCTGTCCAATCTGCGACGAAATCTGCCAAGACCTGGGATTTGACCGCGGCCCTGGCTTTGTAGTTGATGTCGAAGGTGGATAACTCAATGCCCCATTTTGCTGCGCGTCCTATTGCGTCAGCGTTGTTGAGAATCGTTGACAGCGGAGCCTTGCTCACGACTGTTACTGGATGCTCCTGGAAGTAGTGTCTCAGCTTCCTGCTGCCTAGGAATACTCCGTAGGCTAACTTCTGAAAGTGAGGGTAGCGCTGTTTGGACTCCGTAAGGACTTCGCTAATGTAGTAGACTGGCCTTTGGACTCCGTACTCGTGACCTTCTTCCTGTCGCTCCACCATGATGACGAGGCTGATGACCCTGTTGGTGGCTGCCAGGTAAAGGAGCATAGGCTCTGACTCTCCTGGAGCTGCTAGGATAGGTGGGGAGGTGAGTATGTCCTTCAACCCTTGAAGAGCTGCATCTGCTGCCTCATCCCAGACAAACTTGTCTCGTTTTCTTCAATAGCTTGTACGGGGGGAGTGCCTTCTCGCCAAGACGGCTAACAAACCTGCCGATTGCTGCGACACAACCAGTGAGCCGTTGCACATCTTTGAGACAAGTTGGCCTTTTTATGCACAAAATTGCCTTGATTTTTTCCGGGTTAACTTCAATGCCCCTATTAGAGACAATGAAGCCAAGGAGTTTTCCAGCTGGTACGCCAAAGACGCATTTTAGCGGATTCAACATCATCTTGTACCGACGGAGATTCTCAAAGGTTTCTGTGAGATCGCTGATCAAGTCGGATCCTTTCCGAGTCATGACCGCGATGTCGTCGACGTAGGCGTGTACGTTCCGGCCAATTTGGTCCTTCAAGCACCGCTGCATCGTACGTTGGTAGGTGGCACCTGCGTTTTTCAAGCCAAAAGGCATAGTAACATAGCAGTAAGTGCCAAACAGGGTGATGAATGAAGTCGCTTTTTGGTCGGACTCCTTCATCCGGATCTGATGATACCCAGAATACGCATCAAGAAAACACAGAAGTTCCGCCCCTGCCGTCGAATCAATGACTTGGTCAATGCGCGGCAGGGGAAACGGATCTTTCGGGCAATGTTTGTTCAAGCCAGAGTAATCGATGCACATTCTTAGTATTTCAGTGTTCTTTTTGGGTACAAGGACGGGATTTGCGATCCAATCAGTGTGGATAACTTCTATTACAAAACCTACCTCTAGTAACTTTGCTAACTCCATTCTTATGGCGCGGCGCTTCTTGTCTCCAAAGCGTCGCATAGCTTGCTTCACCGGTTTAGCCCCCGGGTTTATGTTGAGGTAGTGCTCGGCGAGTTCCCTTGGTACTCCGGACATGTCAGAAGGCTGCCACGCGAAGATATCCATGTTAGCGCGGAGGAACTCGACGAGCGCGTCTTCCTATTTGGGGTCCATGCTGGCTCCGACTGAGACCTGCTTGGAATCGTCGTCTTCCTTGAAGTTGACTTTCTTGGTCTCTATCGCGGCCTTGAAGGAGTTTTTGTGCTCGGAGATCTGCTTCTTGGTGGTCTGCATTTCAGTCGGATCCACCGCGGCTCTGTAGCCTTTCAGCTCTTCTCCAGATATCACAGACTCTGCGAAGGCGGCTTCGCCTAACTCGCACTCATGAGCCTTTTTGTAGTCTCCGGACACGGTAATCATACCCTTAGGACCCGGAATCTTCAGCTTGTTGTAGATGTAGCACGCTATTGCGTGGAACTTGTGGTAGGTGGGCCTGCCGAAGATGACATGGTAGGAGCTCTTGAAGGGCACAACTTCAAACGTGATCTTCTCCTCGCGGAAATTGTGAACATCGCCAAAAGCCACGGGAAGTGTGATGCTGCCGAGGGAATTCGCCTTCTTACCCGGAACCACGCCATGAAACTCAGTGTTATCGTGTTTGAGCTGTTCCTTGGTGAGGTTCATCCGCTCTAGAGTCTCCAGGTACATGATGTTCAAGCTGGCTCCACCATCCATGAGGCACCTGGAGAAGTCATACCCGTCTATGCGGGGACTTACAACCAAGGCGTAGCATTCTTTTGGCACAATGGCAGGGTGATCCTCCCTATCAAATGTGCACGGGACTTCCGACCACCCGACGTACTTGCGGCACGGCCGGAAGCTGTGGCGTTCGGGATCCGGGTAGCCGACTTGGTAGCGCGGATCGTTGGGGTTCCGAGGAAAGTGTGGTAAGCCCCCACGCTCTTTTTCTCGAATGGGTTGGATTTACTCGCGGACCTCGCCTTGGGATTCGGCGAGTTATCATCCTCATCCATCGCCTCGGAACTGTCATCCTCTTTATCCTTGTTCTTGCCCTTGCCTCCCTTGCCGCGTGGGCGGTGCTTCCGGGCTCGCTTGTATCCTGCCTCCGGGTCGTTCTTTAGATCATTGACCCACTTGCAGTTGCGGTTGGTGTGAGTGGACTTCCCTGTAACCGGATCCAAGTGGGCCAGGCAGGGCATGTCTCTGTACTCCTCATAGGTTTGCGGGGCGCGGGATCCGCCAGCTGTGACCTCAGTGCTATGCTGCTGACCCCTGCCGGCTCCGCCTCCACGGCCGCGTCCTCTTCCGCCTCCGCGTTGAAACGCCATGGCGACCATCTCGGATCCGCCACTCTTCTGGTCATCAGGGTTCTTGCGCTTATGGCTGCTGCTGTTGCCGTTATCACGGTTCTTCTTTTGTTGATGTAGGGGGATTGCTGTAGCTGCGAGATCGCCGCCTACGTCATCATCGGCGGCAGTATGATCACTGGCAATGGAGATTGATACGCGTTCAACACGCGTCCGTTGGGAACCCCAAGAGGAAGGTGTGATGCGTACAGCGGCAAGTTTCCCTCAGTATGAAACCAAGGTTATCGAACCAGTAGGAGCCAAGAAGCACGTTGAAGGTTGATGGCGGCGGGATGTAGTGCGGCGCAACACCGGGGATTTCGGCGCCAACGTGGAACCCGCACAACACAACCAAAGTACTTTGCCCCAACGAAACGAGTGAGGTTGTCAATCTCACCGGCTTGCTGTAACAAAGGATTAACCGTATTGTGTGGAAGATGATTGTTTGCGAGAAAACAGTGAGAACAGTATTGCGGTAGATTGTATTTCGAGTAAAGAGAATTGGACCGGGGTCCACGAGTTCACTAGAGGTGTCTCTCCCATAAGACAAACAGACATGTTGGGTGAACAAATTACGGTTGGGCAATTGACAAATAAAGAGAGCATGACCATGCACATACATATCATGATGAGTATAGTGAGATTTAATTGGGCATTACGACAAAGTACATAGACCGCCATCCAACTCGCATCTATGCCTAAAAAGTCCACCTTCGAGGTTATCATCCGAACCCCCTCCAGTATTAAGTTGCTAACAACGAGACAATTGCATTAAGTATTGCGCGTAATGTAACTAGTGACTACATCCTTGAACATAGCACCAATGTTTTATCCCTAGTGGCAACAACGACATCCATAACCTTAGAGGTTCTTGTCACCCCTCCGCATTCATGGAGACATGAACCCACTATCGAGCATAAATACTCCCTCTTGGAGTTACTAGCATCAACTTGGCCAGAGCATCTACTAATAACGGAGAGCATGCAAGATCATAAACAACACATAGATATAACTTTGATAATCAACATAACAAGTATTCTCTATTCATCGGATCCCAACAAATGCAACATATAGAATTACAGATAGATGATCTTGATCATGTTAGGCAGCTCACAAGATCCGACAATGATAGCACAATGGGGAGAAGACAACCATCTAGCTACCGCTATGGACCCATAGTCCGGGGGTAGACTACTCACACATCACACCGGAGGCGACCATGGCGGCGTAGAGTCCTCCGGGAGATGATTCCCCTCTCCGGCGAGGTGCCGGAGGCGATCTCCCGGATCCCCCGAGATGGGATCGGCGGCGGCGGCGTCTCTGGAAGGTTTTCCGTATCATGGTTCTGGTACTGGGGTTTTCGTCACGGAGGCTTTAAGTAGGCGGAAGGGCAGGTCAAGAGGCGGCACGAGGGCCCCACACCACAGGGCCGCGTGGCCAAGGGAGGGCCACGCCGCCCTAGGGTGTGGCCCCCTCGTGGCCCCTCTTCGTCTCTTCTTCGGACTTCTGGAAGCTTCGTGGCAAAATAGGACCCTGGGCGTTGATTTCGTCCAATTCCGAGAATATTTCGTTACTAGGATTTCGAAACCAAAAACAGCAGAAAACGAAGAATCGGCACTTCGGCATCTTGTTAATAGGTTAGTTCCAGAAAATGCACGAATATGACATAAAGTGTGCATAAAACATGTAGATAACATCAATAATGTGGCATGGAACATAAGAAATTATCGATACGTCGGAGACGTATCGGCATCCCCAAGCTTAGTTCCGCTCGTCCCGAGCAGGTAAAACGATAACACAGATAATTTCTGGAGTGACATGCCATCATAACCTTGATCATATTATTTGTAAAGCATATGTAGTGAATGCAGCGATCAAAACAATGTATATGACATGAGTAAACAAGTGAATCATAAAGCAAAGACTTTTCATGAATAGCACTTCAAGACAAGCATCAATAAGTCTTGCATAAGAGTTAACTCATAAAGCAATAATTCAAAGTAAAGGTATTGAAGCAACACAAAAGAAGATTAAGTTTCAGCGGTTGCTTTCAACTTATAACATGTATATCTCATGGATATTGTCAACATAGAGTAATATAATAAGTGCAATAAGCAAGTATGTAGGAATCAATGCACAGTTCACACAAGTGTTTTGTGACGCCCCGGAACCGGTACCATGAGGATCCCAGCGAACCCGCCGAAATCCGCACGATATCGATCCAGAGACGCCCTCCGACACGACGTGCGCGAAGAATCACACACGTGATGCCAGAGGAATTAACACGAGCGGTAACATTACAACAGGATTACAATAGAGCCCACAAGATACATATATTACAACATCGACTCCAACGAGTCAAGATACAAATATACAATACAAAGATCCAAATCATACAGAAGATCGAATACGTCCGAGTACGGACAAGATACAAATTGGACTAAGAGTCCCGAAGATAACCAGATGGCGTCCATAACCCCGCCTGGGCCAAGCCGGAAGGGTAACCTTGCTAACGTCATCTTCATCGAACATATCTTCATACCTGCCCGGTTATATCCCGTAGAAGCGACAATAAGTACGGGTTCGTACTTAACAAGACTTCAAGACGTATAAGCATTCGTCAACCAGTCGTCCTTTGTACTTGAGGCACGCAGGGGACTTAGAGGACGCAAGAGGAACGTCATAGGCAATATGGTGGGGTTAAGCGGCAGCGCGCAAGCACTAAAAACATATAGAGACACTCTACAACGGTCGTCTACTCAGAGAAGATGAGAGAGCGCATAAGCTAGCAGTTCTATACTCTGCAAACATAACACAGCCGATGCATTCCCCCTTCGCAAAGAGGTACTTACAAAGGCACTCACGCAGTTATCAAGTTTTAACCATTTGTTATTGAAGTTGTTCTATCTTACTACACAAGTTATTAGTAATGAAACAACAGGTGTAAGTTGTCTATGGTCGAGTCATACAGCTCCAAGTCGTCCATAACCGCGGACACGGCTTATCGATAAGATTGTAACCCTGCAGGGGTGCCCAAATGTGCCCACACGCACGATCAACCCACTTACGACAGGTGGATATCACGACACGCACTCTCCTTCACTACAACAATGTCCAGGAAGCCACCTAACTAAGTTAACCCGTTTCGAGCCCGATCGAAACTCCGACGCGGACCTAGCTGTTGCGAGAACGGCTAAGAGGATCGAGCCCACTAGAGGATGACCTCTTAACAATGCGGACCGCACCTACGAGCGTGCAAGAGACAACGGGGTTACAAGGCACTCACGGCTTCCCCAAAAGTAACATCATATCATCTCGACCACAAAGAAACATGCTTGCACGCCGAGAGAAACAAAACAAACATCCAAACTAGTTGTGGCCACTGGACAAAGCCGTAGATTCCGAGCGGTGGTCGAGGGGAGACCGGTAAGCATACCCACGTGTGGTTAGAGCGCTCGATCTCGGAACAGATAACAAGAACTCGGGGTCCTAAGATATTTACGAAACACAAGTGAGCCGTCACAAAACGAGCAGCTGACCCACCGATGCCTCCGCTAAACAAATGTCAACAACTAAAGTAACCATGATTCTTCCCAACATATAACCCGATAAGATAACAATAACGGTAACAAGATATAAACAGCACTAGCATGCACTACGACTCGCAAGGCAGACCCGATAACCAAGCAATAGCCGTGGGAGGTGATGGTGGCAATATAGGCTGCTTGAGGTAACAAGTGGAAAGGACACGTGACAAGAACGCAACTTAAGGATAGCATGAGGGAGAAGGCAAAATAAAATAGGTGAGCGACTTCTGCAGGGGCAGGAGCATAAGGGAAATGCTTGCCTGTTAAAGCTTGCCGAGGAACATCCGGGGAACTTGGCGTATCTCACCACACCACTTCGCATTCCTATCCGGGAAGAAGCAAATGCTGGAACACACAACGCATGCAAGTCTTACTACTACGGATAAAGAAGATCCAGCATGATCAAGATGATATGCATGACATGGCAGAGATGATGCGATGCAACTTATCCAATTTAAGCGGAGTCGGAACCCCGGACAAACAAATTAGGTTGGAGTTGCATTTTCTACCGGCAAAGTTAAGGGTTGAATAGCATGGCATAACATGGCAGAGGTGAGCTACTTCAAAGTTAAATGGAACCGGGACAACATTTATATAATATCCCACATATTCCATATGTTCCATATTAGGTGACAATGCAAACTATCACGAGATCGTATGATGCATTATGCAACAGCAGGTATGGATGGCATATTATTGTTCCTCTCATTTTTCTGGTCAGTTTTCATATACAACACTTTTAATTTCGAGTTACCAATTAAAAGATATGATTTAAACAAGATTTTGCAAAAAGAAAAGATAAGCAGAGGGGTGTAGCCGGGCCGGACCTGGCCAGGGAACTGAGCCACGCCCGTACTGGGCCGGCGCGGGGTAGCTGCTGGGCACGCAGCAGTGCCAGAGAGAAACGGGCCAAGGCCCAGTGGCGCCAGATCTGGAAAGAGAAGAACAAAAAGGCCAAAATAAGATGCAGCCTTCGGGTATTGAACTCAGGTCTTTGAAGGAGAGGATCAAGGGCCAAACCAGAAGGGCTACGAGGCTGTTATTGGTTGTGGAAAGGCTCCGAGATTATTGAAGCATATCTGTCGCGAGATCTGGACAAAATAGAAGGCAAAAAGGTGAGGTAATGCCTCGGGCAGGATTTGAACCAAACACCTCTCGATCTGTAGCAAAGGAACGAACCACTGCGCTGCAGTACCATTGTTGATTTGGGTGATCTGCACCACGAATTGATGAAGACACGAGCGGAGCTCGGGATGGAGAGGCCATGGCGGAAACCACTGGTTGGAGAAGAACTTGATGGCTGCGACCGAAACAGCACGAGCGCGAGGGCGTCGAGGGTGCGCCTGGTCACGGGACAGCCGGAGGTAAGCTCGGTTTGGCCGGAGGAGGACGAGGGCGGCCGGAATCGAAGAAGAAGCACACCGACCGGCGCGGAGAATCGGCGACCGTGCGCTTGATTAGAGGGCTCCCGGCTCGATTCCTTGCACCCGGTTGAAGAGGAGAACGAGGCGCATCTTTGGGTGCTCTCAGAATGGCGAGGGAAGGTGGGGAGCGGTGGCGCCATGGTGGAGATGCTCACGGTGGTGGTGGTTGTTGGGGAGAATTCCCCGCTTGCTTGCAGATGAAGAAAGAAAGGGGCGAGGGAGGCGTGAGAGAGGGGAAAAGATGCGGTCCAGGCAGAGATAAAGAGAGGGGAGGGAGCAGGTGAGGTGGGGGCGTCGGTGGTGAGGGAGGACCACGCAGTCACGCTCCTCGCATGCTCTCTGGGAAAGACGACATCTATGTGGAGAGGATGAGGTCGAAGGGGTACGTGGATTTGGGGGCTGGAGAGATGGGCCAGGTGGTGAGGAAAGGGGATGGGCTGCTGGATGGAGAGGAAGAGATGGGCCTGAGAGAGTGGGAGCCCAAGGGAGGGTTAGGGGTAGATTTTTATTTTAAAACTTCTTTTCCTTTTTTTTCTTTTTCAAAACTATTTTACAAATATTTTTATATACGAAAATAGTTAGAGAAAAATATATTTTCATCTGAGATAAAAAGAGGGAGGTTATATATAAACCAAATGAGAGGGAAAGAAAAATAGTTTTTATTTAAAATAATTTTTATTTGTTAAAATTTTGTGGATGATATGATACATGATGCATGATGCATGATGATGCATAAAAGAAAAAGCACAAGCAAATCTAATAGGGGATTCTACCCGGGGCCGTTACATGTTTGCTTCTTGAGGTGGATAAAAGAATTGTCCTCCATAGAGGAAAAGCATCGATTGCTATATTTGTGCTAGAGCTTTGATTTTGAAAACATGAAACAATTTTGTCAACGGTAGTAATAAAGCATATATATCATGTAAATTATATCTTACAAGTTGCAAGCCTCATGCATAGTGTACTAATAGTGCCCGCACCTTGTCCTAATTAGCTTGGACTACCGGATCATCACAATGCACATGTTTTAACCAAGTGTCACAAAGGGGTACCTCTATGCCGCCTGTACAAAGGTCTAAGGAGAAAGCTCGCATTTGATTTCTCGCTATTGATTATTCTTCAACTTAGACATCCATACCGGGACAACATAGACAACATATAATGGACTCCTCTTTTATGCATAAGTATGTAACAACAATTAATAATTTTCTCATTTGAGATTGAGGATATATGTCCAAAACTGAAACTTCCACCATGGATCATGGCTTTAGTTAGCGGTCCAATGTTCTTCTCTAACAATATGCATGCTTAACCATAAGGTGGTAGATCGCTCTTACTTCAGACAAGACGAACATGCATAGCAACTCACATGAAATTCAACAAAGAATAGTTGATGGCGTCCCCAGTAAACATGGTTATCGCACAACAAGCAACTTAATAAGAGATAAAGTGCATAATTACATATTCAATACCACAATAGTTTTTAAGCTATTTGTCCCATGTGCTATATATTGTAAGGCGAATGATGGAATTTTAAAGGTAGCACTCAAGCAATTTACTTTGGAATGGCGGAAAATACCATGTAGTAGGTAGGTATGGTGGACACAAATGGCATAGTGGTTGGCTCAAGTATTTTGGATGCATGAGAAGTATTCCCTCTCGATACAAGGTTTAGGCTAGCAAGGCTTATTTGAAACAAACACAAGGATGAACCGGTGCAGCAAAACTCACATAAAAGACATATTGAAAACATTATAAGACTCTACACCGTCTTCCTTGTTGTTCAAACTCAATACTAGAAATTATCTAGACCTTAGAGAAACCAAATATGCAAACCAAATTTTAGCATGCTCTATGTATTTCTTCATTAATGGGTGCAAAGCATATGATGCAAGAGCTTAATCATGAGCACAACAATTGCCAAGTATCACATTACCCAAGACATTTATAGCAATTATTACATGTATCATTTTCCAATTCCAACCATATAACAATTTAACGAAGGAGAAACTTCGCCATGAATACTATGAGTAGAAACCAAGGACATACTTGTCCATATGCTACAGCGGAGCGTGTCTCTCTCCCATAAAGTGAATGCTAGGATCCATTTTATTCAAACAAAACAAAAAACAAAAACAAACCGACGCTCCAAGAAAAGCACATAAGATGTGATGGAATAAAAATATAGTTTCAGGGGAGGAACCCGATAATGTTGTCGATGAAGAAGGGGATGCCTTGGGCATCCCCAAGCTTAGACGCTTGAGTCTTCTTGATATATGCAGGGGTGAACCACCGGGGCATCCCCAAGCTTAGAGCTTTCACTCTCCTTGATCATGTTGCATCATACTCCTCTCTTGATCCTTGAAAACTTCCTCCACACCAAACTCGAAACAACTCATTAGAGGGTTAGTGCACAATAAAAATTAACATATTCAGAGGTGACACAATCATTCTTAACACTTCTGGACATTGCATAAAGCTACTGGACATTAATGGATCAAAGAAATTCATCCAACATAGCAAAAGAGGCAATGCGAAATAAAAGGCAGAATCTGTCAAAACAGAACAGTTCGTATTGACGAATTTTAAAATGGCACCAGACTTGCTCAAATGAAAATGCCCAAATTGAATGAAAGTTGCGTACATATCTGAGGATCACTCACGTAAATTGGCATAATTTTCTGAGTTACCTACAGGGGAAAACAGCCCAGATTCGTGACAGCAAAGAAATCTGTTTCTGCGCAGTAATCCAAATCTAGTATGAACTTTTCTATCAACGACTTTACTTGGCACAACAAAACACAAAACTAAGATAAGGAGAGGTTGCTACAGTAGTAAACAACTTCCAAGACACAAAATAAAAACAAATTACTGTAGGTAAAAACATGGGTTGTCTCCCATAAGCGCTTTTCTTTAACGCCTTTCAGCTAGGCGCAGAAAGTGTGTATCAAGTATTATCGGAGAGTGGTGCATTCTCAGCGGGGTGTGGAGCTTTCTCAACTATGCATATTATCTTTTCTATGTGAGTTTCAGAGGCTCCCTTTTCATTAGTCTTGGGCTTGCTACTCTCATCAAACAAATCTTCAGGAACAATCCAATCAAAATTCTTTTCTAGTGCCTCACACATTCCCAAGAGCTTGCAAGGTATTGATGTTTCAATATCCCCCTCATAATTAACTTTATTAGTGTACTTTTGTCTATCCTTTTCCATCTTCTCAAGGGTACTGGCAAAGTTGGTATAAGAACCTAGCATATTATGTTTAGTGAAAACTTTTCTAGCTTCTCTCGCTATTCCCCCAAATTCTTTAAGAAGGGTTTCTAATACAAAATCTTTCTTTTCTCCTTCTTCCATTTCACTGAGTGTAAGAAACATATGTTGAATCACATGATTAAGATTAACAAATCTAGCTTCTAATGCGTGTACTAAAGAAGCAACAGCAATTTCATAAGTGGAGCCCAGTTCTACCAAGTGTCTATCTTCAAAATCTTCGACAGTACTAATATGAGTGAAAAAATCTTCTATATTGTCTTTCCCAAGGATAGATCCTCGACCTACCGGTACATCTTTAAGAACAAACTTAGGAGGAAACATGATGAAATTAGTAAAGTAAATGCAAGTAACTAATTTTTTTTTGTGTTTTTGATATAGCAAACAAGATAGCAAATAAAGTAAAACTAGCAACTAATTTTTTTGTATTTTGATTTAGTGCAGCAAACAAAGTAGTAAATAAAACTAAGCAAGACAAAAACAAAGTAAAGAGATTGAGAAGTGGAGACTCCCCTTGCAGCGTGTCTTGATCTTCCCGGCAACGGCGCCAGAAAAAGCTGCTTGATACGCGTTCAACACGCGTCCGTTGGGAACCCCAAGAGGAAGGTGTGATGCGTACAGCGGAAAGTTTCCCTCAGTATGAAACCAAGGTTATCGAACCAGTAGGAGCCAAGAAGCACGTTGAAGGTTGATGGCGGCGGGATGTAGTGCGGCGCAACACCAGGGATTCCGGCGCCAACGTGGAACCTGCACAACACAACCAAAATACTTTGCCCCAACGAAACAAGGTGAGGTTGTCAATCTCACCGGCTTGCTGTAACAAAGGATTAACCGTATTGTGTGGAAGATGATTGTTTGCGTAAAACGGTAGAACGAGTATTGCAAGTAGATTGTATTTCGATAAAGAGAATTGGACCGGGGTCCACAGTTCACTAGAGGTGTCTCTCCCATAAGACAAACGAGCATGTTGGGTGAACAAATTACGGTTGGGCAATTGACAAATAAAGAGAGCATGACCATGCACATACATATCATGATGAGTATAGTGAGATTTAATTGGGCATTACGACAAAGTACATAGACCGCCATCCAACTGCATCTATGCCTAAAAAGTCCACCTTCAGAGTTATCATCCGAACCCCTCCAGTATTAAGTTGCTAACAACGGACAATTGCATTAAGTATTGCGCGTAATGTAACTAGTGACTACATCCTTGAACATAGCACCAATGTTTTATCCCTAGTGGCAACAAGCACATCCATAACCTTAGAGGTTCTTGTCACCCCTCCAAATTCACGGAGACATGAACCCACTATCGAGCATAAATACTCCCTCTTGGAGTTACTAGCATCAACTTGGCCGGAGCATCTACTAATAACGGAGAGCATGCAAGATCATAAACAACACATAGATATAACTTTGATAATCAACATAACAAGTATTCTCTATTCATCGGATCCCAACAAACGCAACATATAGAATTACGGATAGATGATCTTGATCATGTTAGGCAGCTCACAAGATCCGACAATGATAGCACAATGGGGAGAAGACAACCATCTAGCTACCGCTATGGACCCATAGTCCAGGGGTAGACTACTCACACATCACACCGGAGGCGACCATGGCGGCGTAGAGTCCTCCGGGAGATGATTCCCTTCTCCGGCAGGGTGCCGGAGGCGATCTCCTGGATCCCCCGAGATGGGATCGGCGGCGGCGGCGTCTCTGGAAGGTTTTCCGTATCGTGGTTCTCGGTACTGGGGTTTTCGTCACGGAGGCTTTAAGTAGACGGAAGGGCAGGTCAAGAGGCGGCACGAGGGCCCCACACCACAGGGCCGCGCGGCCAAGGGGGGGGGCCACGCCGCCCTAGGGTGTGGCCCCCTCATGGCCCCTCTTCATCTCTTCTTCGGACTTCTGGAAGCTTCGTGGCAAAATAGGACCCTGGGCGTTGATTTCGTCCAATTCTGAGAATATTTCGTTACTAGGATTTCTGAAACCAAAAACAACGAGAAAACAGAATCGGCACTTCGGCATCTTGTTAATAGGTTAGTTCCAGAAAATGCACGAATATGACATAAAGTGTGCATAAAACATGTAGATAACATCAATAATGTGGCATGGAACATAAGAAATTATCGATACGTCGGAGACGTATCAGAGATCATTTCATCCAAAGTCAGTTTGTTTGAGTTAGCCAAACGAGTGAGCGTATGCCTCAGCAATCCTCCCCTCTGCAGTCCACCAATGAAGGCGTACATGGCTGTGGTGTGCTCGACGTTTTCGCACTCGTTCCTACATGCCAACCATCGTGTGAGGTAGTGTCTTGAGGTTTCTCCCTTCTTCTGGATGCAGGCTTGCAAGTCGCTTGCCGTGGCAGGTCTTTTGTAGGTGCCTCTGAAGTGTTTCTCGAAAGCGGTCTTCAGGTCGAACCGAGCAAAAGATGGAGTTTTTCTCGAGGTCACCGAGCCGGATCCGGGCTGGACCTACAAGGTACAAGCTGGAGCATGCGGCGAGCGATGTTAGGGGTTCCTCCGGCAAAGGTTACTGCATTATAGTAATCCTCAATCCAGGTATCCGGCCTTTCGGTGCCATCATAATGCTTCAAGTTTCCGGGTAGCTTGAGGTTCATCCTTGGCTTTGGTTCCTCTCGAATCATCCTGCCAAAGCACTTTGGGCCGATGTAGTCGGTTCTGTATTTGTTAAGGCGTTCTCGTGCGTCGCGCGGGCCGTGGCGAGGAGATTGTGAGCGAGAGCGAGATCTCCGGCCGTCGCCTCCGCCTCCACCTCCACTGCCACCGCTAGGTGGTGGTGAGGGAGACCTGCGGGGGGGTCGATCCGACTTCTTGCTTCCACCTTCCGATTCTCCTCGGCCTTCCCGGTGCTGGCTCCGGCTTCTGTGGCTGCCTTCGCCATGGCGGCTGGCTGCCCCGGTCGGTCCCGGCTCCGGCGAGGCTCGGGTCGCGCTCCTCATTCCGACTCCTCCCGGGCTCGGGCTCACGATCGTTGTTCCGGTTCCGGCGAGGTTCCGGCGAGCGCTCCCTGTTTCTCGTTTCTTGGCGGCATGTTGTCGCGGATAACAATCCCACCATGCCCCGGGGGCCTCGGTGTTTCCGGGCTGGACTACGGCGGCGAGGGGGTCGCGGGTAACCATTAGGCGGAGGAGAGGGGTTGCGGTACTTGTCTCGTCCAGAGTACATTGCATCCTTTCCCTTTCTTGGATCTGACGGAGGCGTCTTTGACGGCACGGGGATCGGATTTGGGTGTTCACTGGCTTTTCTTCGCGCTCCGAGGATCCGGTGTGTGATTCATCGTCGGGATGTCGATTGGCGCGAGCATCCTTCTGCGCGGTAGATACACGGTTATCCGGATTGGATTCTAACCTGCGCGAGGTATCCGCCTTGCTTTGCTGCTGCATTGCTGAAGCGACAAGTTTGCGGAGGTAGTTGATATCAACCTCTTCGTCCTTCTTTTTCAATAGCTCCGCAGCTTTTAGCATGTTATCCTTTGGAGTTTCCAGCGGCTGCTCGCTGCGCGGGCGTGGCGAAGTTGATTCTGCGGGGCGGAATTGCTTCTCTAACGATTCGATCGGCCTCCGCCTGCGCATAGGTCATCTTTACTTCCCACTCTTGCCTCATGATCTTGACATGCTCGAGTGTGTCAGCGATTTCGCGATCCTGTCTTTCGAAGCGGTCCATCAAGTTTGCAGCTTCTGCCCTTTCATCCATTATTGCGGCTGCGGTATTGGCGAGCTTCTTGGCTGTGGCCAGCATTTCCTTTCTCGTGGCCTCTAAAGCCTCCAGATCTGCGGCGTCGCCCGAGGTTATGGGTTTGTTAAGAATATCCGAGCGATAAACTGCATCCATGCCTGCTTATGCAACCATCTCTTCAGGTGACAGGAGTTCCTCCGAGGAAGAATCCCTGCGGGGTCGCTCTCGTGACATTGGAGATCCTTGGCGGGATGGCTGAGGGTCGGATTGGTTGGTTGCCCCTTCTGATCCAGGTTCTCCCAGCGCTGCTACGGTTGCAAGGACTTGCTTAGGCTGGGCGGAGTCGACTTCAGGCTGATCACCGAAACCGTACTCCCCTAGCTTGCGGTTGAACTCGTCGGTATCCATGGAGGGGTATCTCCCGAAATTGGGCTCAGATTGCCCAAAATCAACTCTTCAACCGGAGTTTCGCTTTCTCCGACGGGCTCGGCCTCGATCCGGATCCGCGTCGTTTTCCGGTGCCTCTACCTGCTCGGGACCGGCTCCGTCTTCTTGAGGGGCGGTTCCGGCGGTATGGGCCAAGAAGTGTACGAAGTGGCACCTCTGCTTTTCTAACACTCGGGAGACCCGAGCGGATCCGCATTGGTCTTCCACCGTTGTTTCCTGCTCGGGGGCGGATTGGGTGGGCTTTGAAAATTCCGGATCCGAGGCGGAATCTTCCTTGGTAAGCTCCCGCATCTCGGATCGGATCTTCGCGACGGCGTCCGGCTCTGCGGCGGTCGCGTCCGCGTTACTTACCGGTGGGTTTCCGTCGGAATCGACGGTTTCCCCGATGAAGATGTGTATGCCGCCAAGCGGGACGATGGAGAGCTTGACGGGGTTTGTCCTAGCCGGAATCCAACACTCATCCGGAGGGACAATCGGCGGATTTCCGGCGTAGAGGACGCGCCCCACGGCGATGGTGTCGTCGTAGCTTCCCATGGCGGAACCCTCCCGGTTCCGGCCTCCGGACGCCGCGAGGCCCCACGGTGGGCGCCAACCGCCGTTGCCTAATCGACGGTACCTCGGAGGAGGGATCCTCACGAGGGGAGAAGAAGTAGGGGCCATAGGGCGGAGTGCACACGGGACGGTGGTACGCGATTTACCCGGCTTCGGAACACACCGCACGATGACGGGGCCTACTGCTGCTTGTCCGGAATTATCCGGGCGCTTTCGCGATGTTACAATGAGTTGAGGTTCCGCCTCTAGGGCTCCCGGGATCCGGCTTATAAAGGCGCACGGATCTAGGGTTTACATGGAGAGTCCTACCCGGATACAGGTTTCCTAACTACGGTACAATGTCTTGCCGTGTACGCCAAGGATCCGCCCTTCCATCTACATCGTACCGGATCCGGGTCCCTTAATGGGCCTCCGTGGATCCGGGTTCCTCCTCAATGTCGGTTTGATCCGGCTCCTCGCTCTCGGGCCGGACATCTTCCGTCAGGATCAACAGCAACTGGGCCGCCCGATGGGCCACATGCCACGCCACCATCTGTGGGCCACCCGGGCTTGCCGGATCTAGGCACTGTCGATGGTACACCCATGAAGTATACCCACAACACTTTGTCTGGACTTTTCCTCTCCGCAACAAATCTGATGGTCATACAATTTTTCTCAATTTTTAACGCTATGTATACACCCACGTCTTCCTCCCTATTCGCTTTATTCAATGTGACAATGAACGTGAGTTCGATAATCTTAGGAACCGACAATTTTTCTCCAGCATGGCATTCTTCTTCATTTCTCTTGTCCCTATACCTCTCCCCAAAATGGCAAGGCCGAGTGTTCTCTTCGCACTCTTAACGACATCGTTCACACTCTTCTTATTTAATCCTCTATGTCACCAAAATTTTGGGCGGACCTCTGCGCATGGCCACATATCTTCTTAACATCCGTCCTTGAACAAAAACTCCCCACACCACACCCTTTTTCTCACTGTTCTTTATCATCCCAACTACCCTAAACTTCGTGTCTTTGTCTGTCTTTGTTTTCTCAACGTCTATGCCACCTCACCCAATAAACTAGCTTCTCGATCCATCCCCTGCATTTTCTTAGGTTACTCTGACGAACACAAAGGATACCGCTGCCTTGATCTTACCTTTGGTCGCACTCATATCTCACGACATGTCATGTTTGTCGAACACATTTTTCCCTTTGCCACTCGCGCCCCTGATCCTTCACTAGAAACACCTTCTACTCCACCTCGTTGTCTCGCAAATCCCCTCCTTCACATCCCTATAGATTCTTTGATCATGCAAAACCACTCGCCGTCACCTCCTGCCATTTCCATGTTCATATTGTTCGGCATCATTACTTAGATATGAAATTATGAGTTGCATTCTAAAACATGATGATAGTACTTGACGAACTTTAACCTTTAATTTAGTCAACAAAATGTGAATTATATGTCTACAAAAACTATACCATTAGATTCATATTCAAAAAATATTTCTAATTAATGTCATAATTTTGATATATAATTTATATTTTATTGATCAAAATAATAGTCTATTCTCAAATTACGTGGTTGCTTGTTAAAATGATACGGAGGAAGTGGTTGTTTGTTAAACTGATACGGAGGAGGACGTAAATGAAGTTAGAAATGAAATCAAGTGAACGAATGTCATGTTGAGATTGATCTCAGGTTTAACCACCGGAGAAAAAAAGGAGGAGCATGCGCAGGGTCTCATCTAGTTAGTAAATTATGACAGGCACCTAATACTTGGAAGAAATTGCGTGTTGTGATGTTACAACTGAACAGGTAATGCATTATGAGCAAATGCTTGTTTACATTTACATTAACTCTCAAGTTTCTATGTAAATCTAAGAAAAATGCCATTGCCGTAATTCTTAATCACGTGGTAGTGAGATAAGTGTGCAACACGAATGTTGATAAATCAGTATACTAACTACAAAGTAGGTTTAATCAGTTGACTCTGTGAGTATGTAGTTGAAAGCATAGTTCAGTTGACCTTCAAAACAGGCCGATTTGGGTTCCCGGAAAGCTGGGTCCGCAAGTCATCGACGAAGACATCCTCATACCGACCCTTCAGCAAAACTTCCTCGAGGCTCAGAAGAGATGGCAGTCCAGCAAACAGCACGATGTTGGTTCTGTAACGCCATCCACGAAACTGCAGCAGCTCAATCTTAGGGGCTGCTCCTCCCTGGAACTCCACCGATTCAAGGTCATCTAGGAGACTAAGCTCCAGCACCACTAGACCCAGGAATGCTGCCTTCCGATCGAAATTGAAACGAAGTTTTTGGCCAGCAAATGCGTGCCTCAACAGACGTAGTATGGCCAGGTTAGGTAAATTTCCAAGGGCATGAAGTGTTGCATCGACATCCAATATCCTGCTGCTTCGTAGCTCCATCTTCACAAGATTTCGGAGCCTCTCGGCCCATTCAGGCAATTTCACCAGGTTGCCGTACAGCTTGAGGCTCTGCAGTTTTTTCGGAGGCGACGATAGGTCATCCAAGCAGCCAGATAGACCAGGCCTTCCCTCTGAACGCACTAACAACGATTCCAGGCAACTGAGCTCTGAAAGGGCTGCACATAACTCTTGAGAGTTTTTGTTGTTGATGCCAGTCACTCTTAGCTTCCGCAACCTTGTGAGACGTTTTATGTCGCTTAGAGCAGCCTTTCCCCCCGATCCTGAGACGTTCACAACACCCATTGTGTCCAGGGCTTTCAGTCTACGAATCCCTGTTGGCACTTGGACACCGTTTGGACTTTGGCGCGTTGCAGCAGAAGGTAATTTATTGCAGCAACACCCAGTGCATACGTCACGCCTGTTAGGGTCACCATCCATATCCATTACCTCTTTCAGAACCTGAGGTGCGCAGCATGCCACACAATATGCCATTGACGACAAAGTCAAAATACATAGGGTGTCTGCATATGTTTCATGTGTACCCCCATCGTTACTTCCAATGCCCCCAGCACGAATATGACGTAGCTTGCTAAACTTAATAATGCTACGTGGTAGTTTGATTATGCTTGTATACATAACATCTAGTGTTTGCAGCTACCTCAGATTACCCAACGAATCCGGCAAGTGGTAGATATCATCACATCCTCTTAAAGAAAGGTACCTTAGATGAAGAAGCTTCCCAATGTCCGTAAGGTGATGATCAACTAGACCTGATGTGCCCTCTAAGTCCAGCACTCGCAGCAACTTCATCTTCTCAGACATGAAAAATGGCCTCCACTTCCCAAACACTGTTAATGATCGTATATGGGACATGTCCACAATGCTCTTGAACTCACACTGATCCCCCTCCCAGCTACTACTTATGGCAAGATGACGTATTGTAACCCGGTTGTTTAACCCGCAGCCATCCTCCAATGTGAAAACAAGATTATCCTCCATTGATTTTGAGATACCGATTTCACGGATGAGATCATGGACTTGACAGGAGTCAACTCCGATTCTACTATGAATGGATTCTTGAGATGGCAGGATCATGCTCCTACTTATCAGTTCCATGAAGTAGCTCTCTGCTATTTCCTCCGCGGACTTGCCACGCACCTCCCTTGAGTAGCCCTCTGCCGTCCACCGACACACCAGACGTCTCCGGCTAACCTTGCTATCTTTAGGAAAGATGGAGAAATAGAGCATACATGACTTGAGACGATAGGGTAAACCATCATAGCTTTTGTTAAGGACTGCTGCTATCCTGCCAAGCTCTGGATTCATCTCCAACTCAGCACTAATATGGTCATTCAGTTTTGTCCACTCCAAGGCGGTTTTAGGTTGGTTTGCCAAGAAACCACCAATGGTAACAATTGCAAGGGGAAGTCCATCACACTTCTTCAGGATCAGATTTGCTTGTTCAACCAACTCAGGATGTTCATCATTCAGATATGTGATCTTTTGAAATACCTGAATTGTGTTCAATGCACATCTTTAGTTACCACAAAATTAACTGCAAGCCTAATTTTGTGCTAAAAAATTCTACTAACAAAGGTATATTGTACCATTGATCCTTAAGTTAAGCATGCAAAAAGCTACTAGCTAGGTACATGAAAACTCCATTGAGCCAGGTCTCCCGCAGGGTTTTAGCTACCTTTTTGAATTAAATATCAGCGAATTAAATTAATTAGGAACCTTGTAAAAATACATTTTGCATGTGCTCAAAAATCCATTAACAAAATGGCCACTGTTAGCCATACATATATTATTTGCACATACAAAATACAACTAAAACAAAGGGAAAATTATGTCAATGCCACCCTTCTCTGGAATTGTGAGTGTGCTACTACTTCTAAATGCCACTAGTCCATTAGTTTTTCTTTTTGCCATTTGCAACCGTTACTGGTAAGTCAAACCACTTCGACTACATGTGGACTCAACTCCTTTTATCTAATTGACACAAATGCTCAAGCAGACCCTCTTATTCTGTCCCTTCCATCTACGGTAAATTCAATCACCTTCTCTTCTAGAAGCTTCAAGAGCTACAGCTGAGGTTCGTCCCTGCAAATGGCTGTCGCTGCAAGCTGCTTTCCCTTCCTATGCGCTTCCCACAACCTCTCCTCAGTCCTCACCTTTGTCTGTCACACGCATATGGGTCGCGCCCTCGTGGCCGCATGTGCGGTAATCACATCCTACACATCGGTGGTGCGTGGGCGTGGCTTATGGTCTGGATGGATTCTGTATCTTTGTGTTAGCCAAATTTGATGGATTACGTCAGGATTATATTTCATCTTCCTTGCACATTTTTGCTGGGAATTGGAGCTAATTGATTATGGCCGAAAGCTGAAAGGTGCAGCTATTACTTGTCTTTCTCTTTAGATTTAGTGCAGACAAAAGGTGCATCATGTCTTTAGATGCATTCTTGCTAGGGAATGCATCAGAAGGGCTACAACTTTCCAAAGAAACTGTTCTTGAGGAATGTACCAAAGGCACTTACTTTCCGAACAAACTGTTCTTGCAACATCTGTTTCCAAGCTAAAGCACACAGCAGCAATTCTAATTTACAAAGAACACGCAGCTACGCCCTCTCGGTGCTAAACAATGGCAAACATTGCTATTTGTTTCCAAGAGCGTTAGCAAGTACATTTAAGACTTTTCACATCTTGTCAGCTCAGTCAATCCAGTCAAATGTGTTTGGTCTCACAATAATAGTTGCAAATGGCAAAACATAAAGTATACAAACAGATCAGTGGCATTTTCATAAATAGCAAAAGGTAGTGAGATACTCATAATTCCACAGCAGAGTAGTGGAATTGACATAAATTTATCTAAAACAGATATGTCATGAATTCACGATGGTAGGGTCGCAGGTACCTTTTCCGTGAAGAGGTTAAGTCCGTCCTCATATCCCAGAATTTGAAGCTTGTATATGTTTTCATGTTTCTTTGAACAGTGCCTAGCAATATTTTCTGACCTTGTGGTGACTATGATACGGCTTGCTGTTTCCCTTGCAGGTAAATGTTGTATTATAGAGTCCCATTCTGTGGCAGATGATAGATCATCAAGAACAATCAAGTACTTCTTTCCTTCTAAAATATCTGCCAGTGACCGTTGGACTCTAGGTTTTGTTCTGCCACCCGTCAAGCCGGTTTCTTCCTTATTTTCATAATCCTCTGCATCTAGTTGTCGAGCTAAGCTCTTGATAAGCTCGCCGCAATCAAAAGGATGCCTAATTGTTACACAAGCACGACACCTGAATTTGACATTGAGTTGTTCGCTTTGATACACATCTCTAACAAGTGTTGTTTTCCCAAGACCGCCCATTCCCCACACAGAGATCACCTCAAGCTGTTGGCTATCATTTGAAATTAGTTTGATAATGTCACATTTTTCTTTATCTCGGCCAATAAGCTCATATTCCTTGAAGGAAGCTACTGATGTCTCCGTGTGAGTGAGGCTCTTGCTCTCCGCAGAGCTGTTAATGCTGGTAGTGGTTGCGTTAAAGCTAGAACCTGCATCAGTTGCATCAGCTCGATCCTCAGAGCCCTATACACAAGTAAACAATGATTAGGCGTTGCTTTCTGTTCCCCAATAATGTTAATCAAGATTTTATTTTTTGCCAACGTTTATATGGAATTTTCCATTGTTGACGATCGGATAATATCTAAGTACACGCCATGATCCATTTATATGGGATCAGCACCACAAGAATACGCCGCAGAGCACAGGTGCAAGCCTAAAATGATCCCATCTCCTAGGATGTAAGTGCGCAAAAACAGATGAGCATGAAGGCTGAAATGCTCTTACTAAGTTAGATGCATCACTAACAGTAAGAATAACAGAGACAATTGAGCTCCTAATGGTCAGTGTACCCGGACCTGCAACATGCAAGCTAAGTGACCATCTAGACGAGAGTGTGAGATTTGCTGCTCCCTACTTCTTGCCTCTTCTCTGCCGCCCACACTTCCATCAGCCACAATCATGTATCGACATTTTCTCGAACACCTTCAGTGGGCTGAGAAGTTGCTGCCGTGGCGGACAATATACCACCCTAGACCTCATCTCAACAACTCAATAGCATCACACCAGGCCCCCCATGACCCCATCACATCATATCCCTCCCCATAATTCTCCTTTCTTCATCGCCACCAAGGAGCGCCACCGTCGGAATCCATGGCCATCACCAAAGGTGACCATCGGGAGCTTTCCCACGAAATCATTTACCTCTGATGCAGGACAGAACAAGATCAATGTGTAGGGAACACAAAGATGGGGAACTGCAAATTGGTAGCTAACCGCTGCAACGGCGCTTCAGCTCTTTGCTTTTCCTTCAGGCGCCACCCACATCTGGTTCTGCCTCTGGTATAACCATGCTCATCGGCGAGCGGCCGCACACTTAGGACGAAAATGCAAACTAGTAGGGTTATGAAGTATCAATTATCATTTGATGAGCTTTCGGAAATTCAAGAGAGACTTCAAATATTTCCGACAGGCGAGCATTTGAGAAATTGAGAGGAACTTTAAAAAAAATATCAGCATAAGCTTTCAAAATTCAGTAGGATGACTCCAAAAAATTGTAATGGAGTTTTATCTCCACTCAACTAGCAAAACATTGTTTAAGTAATTTCAACCACACTAATAAAAAAATGTTCCACGATTGAGGAATTGATCTATGGAGATCTCAACCTCTGAAAATCTCTCGGTCACAAATTTCACTCCTCAGCATTAATGTCCAAATCCCAATAATGCAGTTAGGATAACACCATAATATTGCAATCAATTGATGAATGCAATGTGCTTAGGGTCCGCAAAACTTGACCGACCCAATAATGCAGTTCTCTGGGACAACTTGGGTAGGATCTAGTGTTTATATAAGATCCATGAGATCAAGTTTTAAAAATAAAAAAACATGTTCAAATGTTCTCAAAAAAATTGACAATATATATCCCTGTTATATATGCAATGGAAAAAAATTGCTACTTCAAATTCAACCTACATTTAGTGAGCCAAAAAAGATAAATTAGGGTGTGAATAGTGTGAATAATATGCACCCAAAACTGCCACTATTCACAGTAGAATTTAACTTTTTTTTGTTTCTCTAAATACCAGGGTTCATAACCTACATCACATCACATCATATTATAGATTGCATTTTGAGCTGAGTTTTGAGCTGAGTTTTTTTTAGTTGTAGATAAAGCCCATAGGTGACTTCAGATTTTTCCCATTTTGAAAATATGACTTTTATGAGTTAATTGTACAATCTCACCTAATGAAGAGATCTTATACAAGTCTGCCCCGTAGTTCTCATCAGATTTTTTATTGGAAATAAGTACATATATATATATATTATTGCTAAATTAAGGAACCCAGTAATGTATTTCTCGCACAGATTTTATTTGAAAAAAGAACCCAGTAATGTATATGTGATCTTTCAACTACTGACTCAGTTTTGATTTCATCGATAACGCACAAACTGTTTGAAGACACTTCTGGATGACAAGGCTGTGATTCTTCCATGTCAACTCCTATCAGCGTACCATTAGATATTGCCAAACTCAGCTCCACGGTGTCATGACTAGATAAGATGTTGGTAAATAGTGCACAAACACTAGTAAGAATCGGCAGCCTAGTGTCAGATATTGTTGAAAATTACTGCATTAGCTGAACCTGAAACAGAGTATATTTATACAGAAAAATAATACCTTCTCGTAGAAAGCATAGAGAGCATGGTCCATATGTAACTGCTTGTGCTCTGCCGCTGCACTCCGTTGTCTGACGCATAAGCTAGCAACTTCAACCTGCTCCGTGGATACTATGATCCGGCTTCCTTTCTTGCTGTTCGAGAAGAAAACTTTAACGCTGTCCCACTCTTCGATAGTATGTACGCCCATAAGCACAATCAGGTAACGCTTTGAATCCACAAACCGCTTGAACTCGTCAGCCAAATCATTTTCGTCTGTCATCTCCATCCACCTCAGATCTTGGGCCTCCATAGTTGTCTGCTGCAGTGAATTTACATAAAATTGCCTCAAAACACTCCGCAAGCACTCGGTTGGATTGACAGGATGCGCCAGCTTGACCCAGGCAAAGCATTGGAACTTGTTGTGCATCTTCAGTTCCTCGTACGCCTTTCTGACAATGGAGGTTTCGCCATTTTCTCCCCACAGCGCGATCACTCTAAGGCCGTCGTCCTTGTTGGAGTTGACCAGGCGAAGAAGATCCAATTTTGCTGTGTCCCACTTCCCCCTCGCTTCATCGGTGCAGGACATGGTTACACCAGCAATGGGGAACTCGCCTGTGGAGGTAGTGCCAGGCTTGGAGTTGGAGACAGAGGCGTCACCGTTTATAAGGCGGTAGCGCTTGTTCCTCCGGCTGACATCCTCGACCTTGGCTCTAAGCTCCCGCATCTGCCCGGCGACGAGGCGGCGGTCCAGAAGCGTGCGCCACCAGGGCTGCGTCTGCAGCCGGACGGCGAAGTCCTGGAGAGAGTCCTCGACGTCGTAGGCCACGTCACGGACCTGCTTCACCCAGACCCTGACCACCCTGCCGTCACCCGGCTGCCGGTCGTCGTGCGCGGCCAGCAGGAAGGCCTGCATCATCTCCAGCTCGTCGGCGATAAAGGCCTGGTCGCGCCGGACTCCGAGTCGCGAGGCCACCTCCCCGGCAGCCGCGGACTTGGCGTAGCTGAGCGCTCCGTTCACCACACACTTGCCCAGACTTAGCACCGTGGCCTCCATTTAGCTGGCTGTCTTGTGTATGGCTAATGCTACTAATACTTAGTGCAGCAGGGTACACTGGAGAAGCTAGTGATGGCGAAAGAGGGTCAGCTTGAGCTGCGAGTGTAGGTGGAAGTGGTGAAGTGGCGTCGGCGAACCGGAGACCAGGGGCAGCCTCCCGCCATTTCCCAACCGGATGGCCGAGCTAGAAGAGCACCCGGATCCGGTGGAGGTCGGCGGCGACCACGGCAAGGGACTGTTGCGGCCGCTAGAAGTCGCGTCACGTGGCACCGCCTGTTGTCGGCCCGTGTGTAGCGCTCGGCGCAACGCAACTCCGGGAGCTGCAGTCTCGGTGAAGCTGAGGATTGGGGACGGGGAGGCTAGGGTGGTGTGGAGAAGGATTTGGGGAAAAATTGGACGAGTACGCCGATGTTGAATGAGAAGGGACAGGGACACACACAGGGTCAGCCGGTCACACCAGCAGAGAACGGTAGAGAAGGCGTTCACACGGTTTATTTGTGTGGATGAGCGTTTGCAGCGTGTGGATGAGCGTCTACGCTGCAAGAGCATCTCCAGTCGCGTCCCTCAAAAAGCGTTCGGTACAAATGATTTGGGACACGTTTGGGACCATGACCGGATAAAAAGAGACCAAAAATCTGTACAAAAAAGAGGCCCTTTCCGACCGCATCCCTCAAACAGCGTCTGGATGCATGCATTTTAATATAGGGGACCACCCCATGTGGGAAAAGTAGGTGAGAGAAAGTGTGGGGAAAGAGACTAGCATGTGGGGACTAGGGGCTGCATGCATGCATGTGGACGCTGGTTTTTGCGTCCGGCGTCCCTGGTAGAGACTCTATACCGAGGACGCCGGACACAAAATGAGGCGCTAATTAGCTTTGGGGGACGCGACTGGACAGCTTTTTGCCCCATTTCTTGTCCACGGTCCCCCAAACCTCATTTGGGGGACGCGACTGGAGATGCTCCAAAACCGTGTGTTAATATAGATATATCAGTTGAGTTAGAAAATCGCTGAAGTTAAAACCTAGTTGAGATGTCAAGCACAACATCTAAGCACAACATCTTAGTGTAGAAAAATTCAAACTCCCCATGTCTCTAAACCAACTTTTTGTTCGATTTCTTTTTCTGCCAATTTACTCGAAGCATCGTGCTACCAAGACATGCTTGCTTTTACATATCAACATCATCGTCAGAGTTCAAGGTTCATTTCGTTTACATTTTGAACCGAATAGAAGTTTTTGGACCAAAAGTAAACTTTCAGTAGAATTTAAGGACCAAAAGTGGACTTTCTTCAACCGTGTATGATGGGTAAAATTTTGCCAAAGATTTTCTAAACTCAATCGTTATTTACTACCTCTATCCACAAATAGACGTCTGAGATTTATCTAACTCCTGATGTAGCTAGACGCTGTATTTAGTATGCACATACATCTAGATTTAGACAAACCTCATACATCAAAGGAGTAAATTTTATGTTTCTGTTGACTGCCAAAACCCACCGGCGGGCAGCGACCGTCAACACCGTAGAGCCGGGAAGAGCCTAGAGCTGCGGCTGGCTGAGACCCCTCCGAGCGACGGCCCGCAATGCTCTTCTGGTCACACGTCCGATGCGAAGTGCAAAGGCGTGCCACCCGACCTATACCCGGTCGGGAAGGTGATGGAGATGCCTCGCTTAGTTTCCTGCATGGCATACACGTAAACATTAAATACGAGCCTCGATCGGCTCTCAGGTTATCCTGTGAATCGGCTCAAGGAGCCGATCCACCCATGATTCGTACGGGGTGCACGAATATATGGTGGTCCTGCTTGATCAAGATAAAGCTAATGAGATCTACGACGATTTAGGGTTTTCACCGCATAATCGGATCATCCTACTCCAGGTTGGGCCTCGCGGCCACGCACGGTGATCGTAAGCCGATCCTAAACAAGGCCTAAAAACCAACATGAAGTTGATCCTCGGAACATCCCGTTTAGGACTTGCGAACGACACCCTACGTGCCATTGGATCCTCCCCCTTTGTAAGGCCTAACTATTGCAGATATTAAACTAATCCTTGTAGAACAAGGAGCAATCGTAACGGATCAGATCTACTAAATAATGATCAAGCGGGTGCCGCCCCACACCTAAGATAGATGTGAGGGCGGCTAGATATGCAAGGGTTGCACTACGTAAGCATGTTACATGAAGAACTATGCTAACCCTAACACATCTAAGATAACTACGTTGCTCGCCATCAACAAGGCTTCAGTACGAGCAACGCATGAACAACGTGGAGCTTGTGCTGCCTAGATCGCAAGATGCGATCTAGGCAGCATGTCGCTTACCTGATAGAAACCCTCGAGACGAAAGAGTTGGCGATGCGCCGAGATTGGTTTGTTTGGGTTGAACGTGAGTTGTTGTTTATTCCATAAACCCTAGATACATATTTATAGTCCAGCGGACTTTCTAACGTGGGAATAATCCCCACCGTGCACGATACAAACTCTAACTTTTAATCTAAGATATAATCTACCATAATTAAAGATACACGGGCAATCTAGCCCAAATTCCTCGTGCAAGGCCGCTTCAGAGATCTTCCACGTGTAATCTTCCAAGCCCATCTCTCTTACGGCCCACTTCCTGATTTGGCCAAAATCTGGTGATAACACATGCCCCCCTGGTTTTGGCAATGATAATTCCAAAACCACTCCGTTTTTTCTCTGAAGGGTCATGTCGTGGCAGAGCAGAGCTGTTGCAGTATCCGTTATCATTATGCCCTGTCTTCTCAGCTTCTCTGCAAAATTCGACAGCTCTGGCGTCATCTCCTTGAAAACTGTAATGGCAGTAATTCCCACCAGGCTTCTCATTATTTAACCGTGCCGACTGATTAGTGCTCTCTATCCCCTTCCTCTGTTCCAGCCATCGGCACCCCAAAAACCCTCTTCTCCTGTAGCAATGTCTTCTTCTTCCTCCGCCTCGTCGGGACTTTCCTTCGAGTCCTTTTCCTCCCACGAGCCGACGCCAGAACCGAGCCCACAAGAGGTTCATGCGGCCAACACCCACCGCGCCATAGAGGCCGGGGAGGAGCCAGACCATGACTTCTCCACCTGGTCCGAGGACGACAAGTCCTCGACGGACGGGGAGAGCGACCTCCGCTTCCTTGCTGACGGGGAATCGGAGGAGGAGAGCGATGACGATCGCTTCTCCTGGGATGACTTTACCTCCTCCGAGGAGATGAAGGAGGAGGAAGAGGAGGAGGAGGACGACGACGACAGCCCCCCCCCCCCGACGAGCCGCCGGCCAAGCGCCACTGCCCCTGGCCAGGGAATCTCAGTGACTACGACAGCGACGACGACGACGACGACGACGTGGAGGATGAGGACAACGAAGGTCCTGCCGGCGGCCGCTACAGCAGCGACGACGAGCCCGCCGGGAGCAGCGCCGACAGCGCTGACGAGGGTGACGACGAGGGCAGTGGCGGCCCGTAGAATATGACCTCTAGAATAGGATCAGCAACAGTAGACGGGGCAATGTATCCCCTTAGTACTCCCTTTTGAGAGCAATCAGCTCTTCTATGTAAGAAATCTGGTTTATCAATGAAGAAATTCCCCAATTTGATTTTGCCAATTTCTTTTATGCCAATTCAGCCGATTTCCTTTTATACTGATCCCGCCGATCGTCACTTAGCCAATGCCTAACGAGCCGATGACAACGCACCGGTCTCTCAATGTCCCATTCTTCATCCCTTTGACGTTGGAGCGATCGTGAATTTGATCAATGCCCGAGAGCTGACGCTAACATATCAATCCTTCACGATCCATCTTTTGCTTTTTCCAACTAACGACTTTGAGCTCTGGCGGACAACTAGGCAGATCGACGCTCTTTCGAGAGCCCCAAAACCACTGCTGAAACGACTTGATGCTGAAGTCGATAACTCTGGGTTTTCAGATATTCAGCGATACTCTTCGAACCCGCCCATTCCCCTTTTAAAAAGGTTATGATGGAGGGCCACCCGATGAAATCCCAATCGGCTTCTTAGGAACAGAAAATCCTACGCAATCAGTTGCCCCCCGAGCCTCTATCAAGGCGAGCATATCAGTGGACTAACCAAATGTGTCGCCATCGATTCCCAAGTCATGATGCAGAGCCAGCCGATTTCAACAAAATCGGCTCTCCAGAGCAGAGAACCTTCAGGGCGAGCTGCCCCCCGAGCTTCTTCAGTCTACTCCTCGCGCCTTGCAGGTCAAATCGGCTCCTTTCCTTTGGTGGGTCTGATGCAACCCATCCTTAACCTGATCTGCACATTACTCGCAAAAAGAAACCAGCGGTTCTCGAAGAGAAGATCGGAGTCATCAAACCACTCCATTGAGGAGCTCTTCCATTAGAATCCCTCTTCGTGGCTCACTTCCTGCTCCATTGACCCTCTGCTCATAACAGTTGTACCTCTGGAGCTGATGGTCATGCATCAGCTCTCTACCCTTAAGTCGATGTCTGCTGCATCGGCTGTGCTTAAAAAATTTCGAATTTTGTTTTTATTTTTTTTACGGCCGATTCATGTATGTATCGGCCCCCATACTTCAATACCCATCATCAAAGAATATCTCAGGCTGCTGGCGTTTGAAAGATACTCCTTCTCCATACCCTCATATTTTATCCACCTAGGTGCCCCCCGAGCCGATTCGGTCAAAAGATTTGATGGTATCGGCTCTTTAGGTACTCCCTGCTGGATCAAACGTCAAACCTAGGCAGAATGGATGGTGAGGATAATTTTGGCCGATTGCTGGAATCGGCCTCCACATTGCTTGTTCGATGAAGGTTTTGTAATGTCCCTCCATAATTTATGGAGCCGATCACAAGGATCAGCCTCGCCTTGTTTGCTCACTGGTGTGTTCTTGCTACTCGGTCAGGCTGGATAAAACCAACCCAACCTCTGACTTTATGCGCTTGCCGTCGTCCACCTTGAGTGCATCGTATAATCGTGGAGCACTAAGCTCCGTCGGAAGGACGAGCACCACGTTTGTGCCAGCCGATGTTTCATCATCGGCTTTCTTTTGCTTGGGACGCCACTCCATTCTCCGTGGACGACCCTCTTCATCCAGGGTTCGCTGAACTTTTGCAGCCAGATCAGGCCGTGCCTTCCTTAGCGTATGCAAGTATAACCTTTCGGCTTCCTCCAGGCCACGCAAACGCTGAACCCTGCGCTTTTGTGAACGGCTGAGTCCGTCAGGGCACCACCTTGGACGGTGGTACCTGTCTTCTTCCTCTGGTCCCTCGTCTTCGGAATCCTCAAGATCTGCCCACCGAGGGGACTCGGCATGTTTGCTCTGTGGCGGGAGAGGCCCTAAGCGCTCGAACACAGACACGTTGGCTGCCTCCTTCTTCTTTTTGTTGCATTCTGGGCAATTGCCGATTGTGGGCAATCGGCTCATTCCTGAATCCCAGCAGTGTCTGAAGAAGGGGCAGTCCCAGTGCCTGGCGTTGTCATCTTGCTCCCTTGATCCTTCCGTGGCGTGGCGCTCGTGCTTCTCCTCATCGCGATCATGCCGACGATGTCTTCTGGCTTCTCTAGCCAGACGATCTCCTTCATCATCATAGCTGGACCGTCGGCGTTGGTCATACTGACTCACATACTTGTTGAGGAGGTGATCAGAGAGAGGTCGTTGATATCTTATGTTCTTTACCTCTCCCTCTGTGACGTAGCGCTTGCCATCATGATGGAGCCGATCGCGTGGAGCGGCCTCCTCTGTGTCTTTGCTATGAGAGCAGCTGTCCTCATCTCCATCTTTGCCAGAGTGGTTCCCAGGTCCTACCATGTTAATGCTGAACGAGGATCCCGGCTGGCAACCTTCAGGGTAGGTGAACTCTACCATGTTAACGGCGGGGAAGGGCTGGGTATCGACCTTCATGGCGTACTGGTTGAAAATTAGACGCCCGTTCTCTATCGCCGCTTGGATGTGCTGACGCCACACCCTGCAGGTCGTTGGTGGCATGGGAGAGCGAGTTGTGCCATTTGCAGTATGGCTTTCCATTCAGCTCTTGCGCCGTGGGGAATTTGAGACCTTCAGGAATCGTCAACTGTTTCTCCTTGAGCAGGAGGTCGAAGATTTGTTCAGTCTTGGTCACGTCAAAATCAAATCCCCTGGGCGGGCCTGGTGGCTTTACCCATTTGCATGACACGGGGGTTCCTCCCCGAGTCCATTCAGCCACTGCTACCTCTTGGTCTCCCGCAGGAACTTCGTCTTCCTCTGCATCGACCAGGACTACTGCACGCTTGAACTTGTCTTGGTACATGTCCGGGTGGCGCTGTTCATATGCTGATAGTTTCTGAACCATGTGCGCCAGCGAGGGATAATCTGCTTGGGAGGCCATGTCCTTGAGCTGTGTTGCAAGGCCTGCTACTGCCAACTCGACTGCTTCTTTTTTAGTTATACGAACCGAATAGCATCGGTTCCTAAGATTCCTGAAGCACTGGATGTATTCTGCCACCGTTTCTCCGCGCTTCTGACGTAGTTGTGCTAGATCGGCAATGCCAGACTCGGAAGCCTCTGAATGGTACTGCATGTGGAACTGCTCTTCCAACTGCTTCCAAGTCCGGATGGAGTCTGCTGGCAAAGAGGTGTACCATCCGAAAGCCGATCCCGTGAGGGACTGTGAGAAGAGCCTCACGCGTAGCGGATCCGACACTGAAGCCGGTCCTAGTTGTGCCAAATATCGGCCGACGTGCTCGGTGGAGCTGGAGCCATCTGATCCACTGAATTTGGAGAAGTCAGGGAGCCGATATTTAGGTGGCAGCGGGATCATCTCGTACTCGTCAGGGTACGGCTTGGAATAGCCGATTGCCCTTCTTTTCGGCACCATGCCGAACTGGTCTCTCAGTATGGTACTGATCTGATCCGCTGTGCTGGCTGCAGGAGTTGCACTCTGAAGATTCGCCGGGGTGGCGTACTTAGCCAACCATGTTTGCTTTTCCAGCTCTGAGCCAACTGCCGGAGCTGAGCTCTGGAGGTTCGTCGGGGTGGCGTATTTAGTTAGCCACGTCTGCTTCTCAAGCTCTGTCGCTGATGTACCTCCTGTTTTCGCCGGAGTCCCTGATGTTGTGGCCTGGTTCGTGAGTGCCCAGTTGCCACAATCCGGCACATACGTGCACGCGTACCCGTGAGGGATCTCCTTAGGCGCCTCGGTCAAGAACTGGTAGTCACTGGGGTCACCACCGATCTTGTAGACGACGAATGCCGGTGTAGCCGGCACTTCAGGTGCTGCCAACGCATATGGCAGCGGTGGACGGGGCTGGAGTGGCAACTCTCCTTGATGCGTCCCGAGAGCTGGTCCGACGGCGAGTGCGGTGCCTCATGATCTCTCGGATCACGCGAAGAGCGACACGCTCCAACACGTTGACCGGGTTCTCGAGTGGCGGTGTAGCGAGTGAGCCACCAAGTAGTTGATCTCCTGCCGCAGGCCTACGGTGCGTTCCTCCGACGGGGCGAGAGGTCTATCCCATCGAGTGCACCTTCCGGTGAGAATCCCTTCCATCTGATGCCATGGGAACGGGTTCTCTGAAAAGAGCCGATGAGGTCGGCTTCGAGGGTGGCCTTGATCTCGTCATATCTCTTCTTGAGCTCGTCAGGCAGCTCCTCGTAGGTGACTGGCGCGCCGTCTGCCATCTCAGATGTAGATGGCGATGTGGTTGATGTAGACGATGGTCCCACCGGGCGTGCCAGAATGTGTTGACTGCCAAAACCCACCAGCGGGCAGCGACCGTCAACACCGTAGAGCCGGGAAGAGCCTAGAGCTGCGGCTGGCTGAGACCCCTCCGAGCGACGGCCCGCAATGCTCTTCTGGTCACACGTCCGATGCGAAGTGCAAGGGCGTGCCACCTGACCTATACCTGGTCAGGAAGGTGATGGAGATGCCTCGCTTAGTTTCCTGCATGGCATACACGTAAACATTAAATACGAGCCTCGATCGGCTCTCATGTTATCCTGTGAATCGGCTCAAGGAGCCGATCCACCCATGATTCGTACGGGGTGCACGAATATATGGTGGTCCTGCTTGATCAAGATAAAGCTAATGAGATCTACGACGATTTAGGGTTTTCACCGCATAATCGGATCATCCTACTCCAGGTTGGGCCTCGCGGCCACGCACGGTGATCGTAAGCCGATCCTAAACAAGGCCTAAAAACCAACATGAAGTTGATCCTCGGAACATCCTGTTTAGGACTTGCGAACGACACCCTACGTGCCGCTGGATCCTCCCCTTTGTAAGGCCTAACTATTGCAGATATTAAACTAATCCTTGTAGAACAAGGAGCAATCGTAACGGATCAGATCTACTAAATAATGATCAAGCGGGGTGCCGCCCCCACACCTAAGATAGATGTGAGGGCGGCTAGATATGCAAGGGTTGCACTACGTAAGCATGTTACATGAAGAACTATGCTAACCCTAACACATCTAAGATAACTACGTTGCTCGCCATCAACAAGGCTTCAGTACGAGCAACGCATGAACAACGTGGAGCTTGTGCTGCCTAGATCGCAAGATGCGATCTAGGCGAGCATGTCGCTACCCGATAGAAACCCTCGAGACGAAGGAGTTGGCGATGCGCCGAGATTGGTTTGTTTGGGTTGAACGTGAGTTGTTGTTTATTCCATAAACCCTAGATACATATTTATAGTCCAGCGGACTTTCTAACGTGGGAATAATCCCCACCGTGCACGATACAAACTCTAACTTTTAATCTAAGATATAATCTACCATAATTAAAGATACACGGGCAATCTAGCCCAAATTCCTCGTGCAAGGCCGCTTCAGAGATCTTCCACGTGTAATCTTCCAAGCCCATCTCTCTTACGGCCCACTTCCTGATTTGGCCAAAATCTGGTGATAACAGTTTCCCATAAACAGGTTTCTTTTCTGAATCGAATGATCGATTTTATATTTATGCTATTCAGTTTATTTCGCAAACAAGGCTTCTTGTTTCCTCCTATGCACTAAAATAGTAGTAAATTTTCATCATATTTAATTAGACACCGGATACATCATAGAGTTATGCAAACAACAAACATGCGCAAAATAAGAGAATTTGTAGTTTACTTTAAATTCTTAATTAAAAATCCAAAAATATTTGTTTACATTTCTCTACTTTGTTTATTACTTGTTTACTACTATCTGAAAATTCATAAAAATTGGCAGCATGGCAAACAAAAGAGCTTGAGGGGTTTGCAACTCCTGATAATGATTATCTGTGCTCATCCATCACTTAACTTGCACTAATTGCGGATAATTGTAAAATCAAATCTGATTTTCTAAACAGCGTCCGGATGCATGCATTTTAATATAGGGGACCACCCCATGTGGTAAAAGTAGGTGAGAGAAAGTGTGGGGAAAGAGACTAGCATGTGGGGACTAGGGGCTGCATGCATGCATGTGGACGCTGTTTTTGTGTCCGGCGTCCCTGGTAGAGACTCTATAATTAGCTTTGGGGGAAGCGACTGAACAACTTTTTGCCCCATTTCTTGTCCGCGGTCCCCCAAACCTCATTTGGGGGACGCGACTAGAGATGCTCAAAACCGTGTGTTAATATAGATATATCAGTTGAGTTAGAAAATCGCTGAAGTTAAAACCTAGTTGAGATTTCAAGCACAACATCTAAGCACAACATCTTAGTGTAGAAAAATTCAAACTCCCCATGTCTCTAAACCAACTTTTTGTTCGATTTCTTTTTCTGCCAATTTACTCGAAGCATCGTGCTACCAAGACATGCTTGCTTTTACATATCAACATCATCGTCAGAGTTCAAGGTTCATTTTGTTTACATTTTGAACCGAATAGAAGTTTTTGGACCAAAAGTAAACTTTCAGTAGAATTTAAGGACCAAAAGTGGACTTTCTTCAACCGTGTATGATGGGTAAAATTTTGCCAAAGATTTTCTAAACTCAATCGTTATTTACTACCTCTATCCATAAATAGACGTCTGAGATTTATCTAACTCCTGATGTAGCTAGACGCTGTATTTAGTATTCACATACATCTAGATTTAGACAAACCTCATACATCAAAGGAGTAAATTTTATGTTTCCCATAAACAGGTTTCTTTTCTGAATCGAATGATCGATTTTATATTTATGCTATTCAGTTTATTTCGCAAACAAGGCTTCTTGTTTCCTCCTATGCACTAAAATAGTAGTAAATTTTCATCATATTTAATTAGACACCAGATACATCATAGAGTTATGCAAACAACAAACATGCGCAAAATAAGAGAATTTGTAGTTTACTTTAAATTCTTAATTAAAAATCCAAAAATATTTGTTTACATTTCTCTACTTTGTTTATTACTTGTTTACTACTATCTGAAAATTCATAAAAATTGGCAGCATGGCAAACAAAAGAGCTTGAGGGGTTTGCAACTCCGGATAATGATTATTTGTGCTCATCCATCACTTAACTTGCACTAATTGCGGATAATTGTAAAATCAAATCTGATTTTCTAATTTTGGTACAACAAAACCAATTTAGAGCTTTAACTTCTGGGGATGCGGGTATGCGTTTAAATGATTTTACTGAAATATGTGATATGTTTGCATTAAAGGTGTTAATTCAAATGATACTAAGTTGCGCCTTTTTTTCCTTCTTCTTAAGGGACCAATACGGAGGGCGGAGGGTCAACCCTCCGTATTGGCGTGGAATCGCTAGTCCCGCCTCGTACCTATTCGCAGACACCTCCGCGCGAGCCTTCCAGTCCCGTGATCATGGCTTCGGATCAGACTCCGGCGAATGTATGGCCTCCCCTCCCTCAACGGTTGTCATTTGTCATTACGGCGCATGACCACTCAATTCTTTTCGAGACGCACGTCCCCCTCAACGGCTGCCGCAATCCCAGCTATTACCCGGTCGACTATTTCATCTACACGACCCACTCCCGTGCCAAGAGGTCCTAGTCCCTCCAACGCCTCCCAGCGTGCTTCAGGAGATAGCAGGTGGACCCTGAGATTGATCAGCAGCGGATATTGTGGAAGGAGAACACTAGTCTTCTGTGTTGTGGCGACGATGAGTTCACGGTGTAAGGACGATATCGTTTGCAAGTTAAAAAGGTTCTTTTATAGTCTGAAACAGTTCCCAAGACAGTCGTACAAAAGGTTTGATTATTTATGCTTGCACATAATTTTAAGAGATCTCAATATGATAATTGTGTTTATATCAAGTTTGTTAATGGATTACCTGTATACTTGTTATTATATGTTGATTGTTGCCAAAAACAAGATGGAGATCACTACATTGAAAGCACAATTAAGTAGTGAATTTGAGATGAAGGATCTCGGTGCTGCTAAGTAAATATTAGATATGAAAATTACAAGGGACAAAAATACAGTGTGTTATTTCTTAGTCAGCAAAACTATATTAAGAAAGTCCTTCAACATTTTAATATACATGACACAAAGTCTGTTAGTACACCTATTGATCCTCACTTCAAATTTTCAGCATTGCAATGTTCTATTACTGATGGAGATATTGAGTACATGTCACGAGTTCAATATTGTAGTGATGTTGGTTCCTTGATGTATACCATGCCTTGTTCTCGCCATGATTTATCATATGATATGAGTTTGGTCAGTCGATACATGGCTAATCCTGGTTAAAAATATTGGGAAATTATTCAGTGGATTTTCAGGTACGTTTGTGGTACATTCAAGTTGCTTGAAGTTGGCAATACCGGTGAGGAACTCGCATGCTATTTGGATTCAAATTTTGCTACCGACTTGGATAAGAGAATATCTCTCACAGGTTATATGTTTACTGTTGGTGGATGTGATGTGAGCTAGAAGACAACATTACAACCTGTTGTTGCTCAATCTACAACCGAAGAAGAATATATGGCTATTGCTAAAGCTTGCAAAGAGTCTGTTTGGTTGAAAGGTTTATATGCTGAGCTTTGTGGAAATGATATTTGCATTAACTTGTTTTGTGATAGTTAAAGTGCTATATACCATACTATAGATCAAATGTTCTATGAGAGGACAAATCATATTGATGTCAAATACCATTATGTTCATGACATTGTTGCTCAAGGTAAACTGAAGGTATGCAAGATAAATACGCATGATAATCCTGCTGATATGATGACAAAGTCAGTTCATGTTGTCAAGTTTGAGCTTTGCTCGAACTTGGTTGGTATAAGTGTTTAGCCTAAGCGGTTGTTGGTGCCAGCAAGTGTTTTTCTTTGTTGTTCAGGGGATCTTGAAGTTCATGCTATAAGATGAAATTTATCTCAAGGCAGAGTTTGTTACGTTGTGATCCAAATTCATATTAAAGGGACGCTAACTTCTGACGAGTGGAACGAGAACCGTAGCCGGATATATATACCTCTTGTAAGCCACTGGGTAGGGTTCATCCGATTATAAGATAACCTACAATGTTTGTAAACACTCATCGACATAATGAAGTTTTGTTAGCTGGCGTCCGTAGTTTTTTCCCTCTGTGTTGGAGAGGTTTTCCAGTTAAAAATCTTGTGTCTTCGCTGTGATTTCTTTTTCGTTCTTCGTTATTTGCTTATCGCGTTTATAACAATCACTACCTTTGCTGGGTTGATTTGTACCAGGGCTTGCTTTTTGTGGATGTCGCCAAAGATGCAGAGCCACCACGTTACGACGTGTGTCTGACCCTTCTTCTTCTGCTTATTTCAGTATCACAACTTGGACTTTGATCAACTTTGAGCAAATGCAATGGCGTAAGGATGCTACCATCAAGTCCACCGACTTGTGGGCTGCTCTCGACATGGACAAGCGGCTCCCACGTATCCTGCCGGAGTTTCCTATCATGAGATTGGTCGATCCTAATGTCATCTGCTTCATGTTAGAGGATAACAACCATATTTATTGGCTGATAGAGGTCAACATTAAGAATTAGCTCACGGGGGCTGTCACCCTATATATCAACGAATAAGAAGAGGAAGGACATAGGGAAGTAGATTTGGTTCTCATGAGTACTAGTGCTGCTGGTTTTTAAAATATTTTTAAATTGTATATTTATGTTTCAAAAAATCGTCACATTTATTCCGTGAATACATACATATGTATTTAATACTCGCGCAAAGTTTCAGTAGAAATTGCATTGTATTTTGAGCTATAGGAAAAAAAACAGATTTGTGGCTACGTATAGGGGCAAATATTTGTCAGAAATTTATCTTTTTTGTATAGCTCAAAATACAACACATTTTTCTCCAAAATTCATACCGTATTTTTGGAATCTTTATGTGTATGTGGGTATTTTATCAATTTTTTAGAATTCAAAATTTTTTTTTAAAAAAAAAGGGTGTCAAAGACACTTTCTGAAGGACACACTGCTAATATGTTTAGAGGAAAGATCTCTTATGGCAACTCTTTTGTCACCAGCCAGTTCACCCGGTACATGAATAATGATGCTATCAAAAGTCGAAATCAGCAACAAATTAAAGGAAGCCAAACAGGAGTGATCAATGGAATTAACAGCAGCAGGCAAAGGAAAAGATGGATTGAAGACCCTATCCAACGTACAGGCTAACGCCTAAGGATAATATCAGTCTATTGTTGCTTTATTTTATACTGTGTCAGTGTGTGGGATGTGTTGCCTTACACACTGGTGGAAAAAGGGCCATTAGTCGCGGTTTGCAACGTCCATTAATACCGGTTGTGCAACCGGTATTAAACATGCGGGACTAAAGCCCCCCCCCCCTCCCCCCCTTAGTCGCGGTTGGTTACGAACCGCGACTAAAGGCCCGTCCACGTGGCCGCCAGGCGATGGTCGGGGCGGAGGACCTTTAGTCGCGGTTCTTCTGGCCAACCGCGACTAAAGGCCGCCGCAGGTTTAGGGTTTTAGCCCCCCCTAAACCTGGTTTCTTTTTAATTTGTATTGTTTTATTTCTTTTGTGTTTTATTTTAATTTTGGAGGAGTTTCACATATTCTACGGTACTACATACATGCATATGAATGTACAATTTCAAACAAATTTGAAATTAGAACCAAAAAGAATTCAAGAGGAATATACAATATATATTCAATATCATCGGATGACCATATACAATTTTGAACAAGTTTCCATACATAATTTAATGCATATGAAGTTCTACGTCCTCTACATAGTGTTCTCCTTTAGGATCGACGACTTCCCTCGTGAACCATCCAGCTAGTTCCTCTTGAAGTGGTCGGAAGCGAGCTTCTGGACTAAGCATCTTCCGGAGGTTATTCTTCTTGACATTGTTATCACACGGAACCCGCTCAGAGGTGTATCTCCGGATCATCTCACAAACATAGTATCCACACAGATTGGTCACCGGTGGCTGAATATCCCCAGTCGCAGCCACTGACCTTTTAAATTCTAGCTCTTTTTTGAATTCACCGACCTTTTCATCTGCGAACCGTCTCCAAACCCTACGAGGCAAAGAAAATTAAATGAACAAGAGAGTTATTAGTTACTTGATATTAGGAAATGAACGAAATAGGCCGATCGATATAGAGCGCAAATGAATGAAAATAATTACTTCTGCAGCATTCTTCTCATGTCGCCCCAAAGCTTTGCATCCAGAGTCAGAGAGTCGTGAACGAGACATGTGGAGGTGTGAAATTTAATTACTAGCAGAATCCAGTGGAACCTGCGAACACGATACATGCACAGTCATGCATAACTCATCGATTAGCCGGCCACATACCATGCATGGAGTAAACAAAAGAGAATGTGCTCAAGACAGAAACACTCACCCAAAATGGTAAGGAAATAGAATATCACTTTTGAGTTCCTGCTTTGAAAGAAACTTCCACAGGTCTTCCTCCACGTCGGCGGGGTGTTTTTCTAACACATATCCATTAACGATGTGTGGGTCAATGAACCCAACATCATGCATGTTCTTTACTCTGCATTCCTTAATCTTCATTCTGCATAATAGCGTACACAATAATATAGTTAGGACATATATATAGTGCAAGCAATATGAACGAGATGGGGTAGAAATAAATCACTTACGAACGTAGCAACTGATGATAGATTTGTCGAGCTCGCGCGGATTGAAAAGCTAGAACAATTCACTCAGATGAATTGTTACATAGTAATTTTTGAAGTGATGCTCATATCTAACTTCCGCATAAATATATTCTTTGGCGTTTTTTATTTTTTATGTAACCCTTATACCATTTCAGCAGACTTTTCATTTGTGGAGGTAGATCCTCTTCCTGCGCAGGCTCGACGAGAGGCCCATTCGGCACATATGTAATTACTACCTCCTTTACTGGCGCCTCATCAAGGCCTAACAGTGCACGAAGAGTCATACCGATCAGGGCCGCTTGTTCTCTGGCACCCGTTACGGTCATTCCCTGTTCTGCCGCAGCTGCTATGATTGTGGGGTCCATTAGTTCAGCATCCGGACTGGCGGCTTTCACTATGAGCGGGGCGATCGATTGTTTACTTTGTTCCCCGAGCTGGGCAACTCGTTTCCCGCTTTTTTTACTTGCTAATTCTTTCTCGGCCTCCTCCAAGGCTTTCGTCTCCTGCTTCTCCGCCAGCTCTTTATTCTCCTTCAACATGAGTGCCTGCCTACGAAGTTCACGTGCATAGTTGTCAGGCAGATTCTTCGCAGCTTGGGACGGTGTGCTCAAAAATGACTTAGCCCACTTCTTTTCCTTGTCAGAATATACTGGCTTGGGCTCGGGCTCTCTTCTCGCCTGGCATTCCGCCCTCCATTTCTCATGGTGAGCAGCCGCGGCCGCGTCGACTTCCTCGGCACTATGTTCCCAAGGCCTCGTGGGGAGAGGCTTCAGTGATGGCTCCGGTACCTTTGTGGTCTTAGGTACATAAGGGTCCGGGTTAATAGTCCAGGACTGCTTCTGCTTCTTCGTCGGAGGTGGATTGGGGGGCGGCGTCTGCTTACCCGCCCGGGGCGGACTGGGGGGCGGCGGCTGCTTACCCGCCGGAGGTGGGGGGCGGCGTCGGCTGACGTGAAGGAGGTGTAGGTGAAGCACCACCACCACCACCGCCACCACCACCGTAGGGGGGTGGACTTGTTGGAATTGGCGCCTCGCCTGGAAACTTGATAAACTTCTTTTGCCATAGAATGAAATGGCGCTTGACATCTCCAAGTCTTCTCTCCCCTTCAGGTGTAGCAATGTCAATCTCCAGGTCCTCAAACCCTTGTACTATGTCCTCCACCGTGACACGAGCATAGCCATCTTGAATGGGCTTGTTGTGGTGGAGTGCTCCAGGTTCACATGGTAAAGCACTCGCCGATGGCTACCTTCATGGACATGTTCCCCATTGGATAATACAGATGACATTCTTTCATCTCCTTTACATCGTCCACGGGGTAGCGAGGAGGCTCTGGTGCAGTAATTTTGATCGCCGGAGGCTCCGGTGCTGTAATTTCGATCGTCGGTGCATGTGCACCAGCCGGTGGGGCCTCCGTGGAAGCCACGCTGCTTCTCCGCTGCTGGCTTCCGACATCCGGTGGATGATCTTCATGCGTCCGAGCTGCCTCTCTTTCTTGTACTAGTACATCCACGGTTTTCTTCATCTCATTGAATTCCGATGCCAACCGCGCCAGCTCATCTTTTTGCCGATCCGCCTTTCTCTTACGGCTTCTGTAACTGTAGGGGTCATTTTCCTGGGAAAACCCTTCTTCCCACGAAATGACGCCTTTGCCTCGTACACGTCCTCCGTGTTCAGGATTCCCGAGGGCTTTTGTCAGCTGGTCATTCTCTCTGTTGAACTTGATCTTCCCCTCTTGAGCATCCCTCATTGCGTCAATAAGGGCTTGGGTGGGTTTAAACTTTGTGTCTCGGTGGGTACACTCCCCTGTCACCGGGTCTAGCGTTCCCCCATGCCCGTACCACCAGCTTTTGGCCCTAGGGTCTCATCCCTCGGTACCTAGAGGGATTCCTTGCGCCCTCAGGTCATCCTCCATCTTCTGCCACTTAGGCTCCAAAAGGCGGTATCCTCCTAGCCCCATAATATGATTGTACTGCTTCTTAGACGCATTTGCCTTATTTTTATCCGATATGGCTTGAATTCCTCTGATTTCTTTTGCCTCGCAAATTCGGGCCAATCATATTTCAGCTTCTCATACTGTCCGGTGAAATCCGGAGTCTTCCCCTTCTCGAAATATTGAGCCGCTAAATTTTTCTTGTATGTACGGAATGTTGTGGCCATCTTCTGAAGAGCGAACTCTTTGACCAGCCTCCTCCTCTTACGTCCCTCCGGATCGTCGTTACCGAATTCATCTTTTTTGCGGTATTCTGGAGGTAGAACGAAATGCTCCATAAGCGTTCTCCAGCATTCCTTTTTCTTTCTCTTGCTTGACGAAACTCGGAACCAACACGTGCCTTCAACGGCTCATGCCATTCTGGACGGTGATCGGGACGCTGTCTCTAACAACGACTCCGCATTGGTTGATGAACTTGGTGTACGCCTCTTCGGGCTCCAGCGGCTTGCCTTTTGGACTGATAACATCAGTGGTATATATTACTCCTTGTTTCAGCGTCTTGGTTTTGCCATGCTTTGTCTTCACCGATTTTTTCGACGATCCCCTGGCCGAGGGCTAAAATAAGAAAGAGAGTCGAGGTTATACACATATTTATTGAAATCGGTAAATTTGTATCACCAGCTGAGGCTCAATGTATATATATACCTCGCCGGAGGTGGTGATTGCTAATTGCTTATCAACATCGCCGGAGGTGTTTGTCGACAGTTCACCTCCATCAAAGTGTCCGTTCCTTCGTCATCACCTCGCTGACGACCTTCATCTTCACCGCCAAGGTTCAGATAATAAGAGATATCGTCTTCTTCATCTTCTTGGGGCGGCACATAAAGAATGTCACCGTTTATGATGCCGAAAAGATGTGCCTCGGCTTCCGGATTATAGTTATCCCTAATCGGGTCGGCTCTATCGTCCGCCATATGTGTCACTCCTGAAAACATGTAGTAAAAACTAATTAATTATGTATATGCCAGCATTATCACATCTCTTCTACATATAAAGAGAGAGGGCGACGAGGGAGGCGAGAGGGGGACGCGTATTAGATGTGTATATGCGGACGATCGACCTCGCCTCGCAGTGACCGCGTGACCGAGAGACCGGTGGCGGTGGCGAAAGGGCGGTGGCGGTGACGGTGGCGGTGGCGGTGCCGATCCTCTCTCTCGTAAAAAAACAAAAAAAACCCCGCGCGTATACGGAGGGGGCGGTGAGGGCCTCTCGCCGCCCCCTCCATATACACGCGGGGTCGGTGACGAAAGGGCGGTGACGGTGGCGGTGGCGGTCCCTCCTTTCTCTCTCTTTCTCTCTGGCGCACGAGAGGGTCGCGCGGCGCCCCCTCCGTATACATGCGAGAGTTGTTAATAGCGTAATTATAATTAACATATATATAGCTCACATCAAGTTTTACTTTTTTTTTGTTAATTATCAAGTTTTACTTTTTTTTGTTAATTTACCGTTTTTGTTAAACTAATTAACTAGTTAAAATTAAAAAGAACAAAAAAACACAAAAAAGGAAAAAATCAGGCCCTCTCTCCTTTCTCTGTGGCCCTCATCTCTGTGGCCCGGCGCGTGCGGGCGGCGTCTGGCGGCGGCGGGGAAAAAACACGGCGGCCGGCGCCCCTCTCGCCCGTACGTGCGGACGCGCGCGGCGCGTCGTCCGGCGGCGCGTGCGGAGGCGCGTCTGGCGGCGCGTCTGGCGGCGCGTGCGGGAGGCGCCTACGGGCGGCGGCTGGCGGCGGCGGGGAAGAAACACACGGCGACCGGCGCGCACGCGGCGAGAGAGACGACGATGTACGGGAGGCACGTGCGGGCGGCGACAGACGACGGCGAGAAGAGGCGAGGCGGCGACAGACGATGGTGGCGAGGCGAGGCGACAGACGGCGGCGGCGAGGCGATCGAGCGTCGGCGGTTTCGAGACAGCGAGGAAGAAGAAGTGAAAAACGCGCCAGGGCCGCGCGCTAAATTTATAGGCAGGGGCCTTTAGTCGCGCGGTTGGGTTGGCCAACCGCGACTAAAGGTCTTTTCGGCGAATTCCAGCGGTTCCCGCCGAGGCACCCTTTAGTCGCGGTTGGCCCAACCGCGACTAAAGATGGTTTTTGAAATTTTTTAATTTCTGAATCTTCAAAATACAAATAATATATGGAAAAAATCAGAAAAATAAAACTAATTCATCTCTGAATCTTCAAAATACAAATAATATATGAAAAAATTCAGAAAAATAAAACTAATTCATTTCTGAATCTTAAAATACAAATAATATGTGAAAAAATTTAGAAAAATAAAACTAATTCATTTCAAAATCTTAAAAATACAAATAACATATCAAAAAATTCAGAAAAATAAAACTAATTCATTTCAAAATCTTAAAAATACAAAAAATATATCAAAAAATTAAGAAAAATAAAACTAATTCAATGCAAAATGTTAAAAATACAAATAATATATCAAAAAAATTCAGAAAAATAGAACTAATTCATTTCAAAATCTTAAAAATACAAATAATATATCAAAAAATTCAGAGAAGTTCTTCCCGGCCGCCTCTGTCTTCCCACAAGTTCTTCCCGGCCCGTCTTCCCGCCAGTTCTTTCCCGCCTATGTCTTCCCGCCATTTCTTCACGCCTCTATCTTCCCGCGTATCGATGCTTCTGCTTTGTCTTGTTCCTCCGACAGGGCGTCGTGCGCTACCCACGCGTCCTTATCCTGCCGACAGCTTTAGTCACGGTTGCACCCTCCAGCCGGGACTAAAGCTTACCCAAACGTCCATATCCCACCGACAGTTTTGTTAGATGACACAAAAACCACATTTAGTCCCGGTTGCACCCACCAGCCGGTACTAAAGGTTAGATGACCAGCTCTGGATTCCTCCTCTTCTTCCCACCATTTCTTCCCTATCTTCCCGCCACTTTCTTCCCGCCTCCTGTCTTCCCGCTCCCATTTTCCCGCCATTTCTCACTACATATATGTAGCCCGGCTTGGCCAGCATTATCACATCTCTACAATATCTCATCACTCTCTCATGGCTTCCACCGCACCCACTCTAACCTACCAGAAGGTGGAGGAGCTTTGCGCCTCGAACTACCCTTGCCCACCGGGCTACCGCGTCCCCGCCGGCTGGAGCCTAGCGCCGGAGGCGTGCCGATCCCTCCCGTCCCTCGGGTACGCGCGCCGGGCGACCATCACGAACCACTACTACCTCGATCTCACGCCGGAGCAGCGGATGAATCCCCGCTGGCATCCCGATAACCAGCATACTTGGGACGCTTTCTTCATCAATCGGCGTGACAGGGCGCTCGCCACGTATGAGGAGGACGGTCTGCCTCCTGGGAACTTCCACGAGGCCGGCCGTCGGCTATGGTGGTACGGCCGGACTCTACAGAGCGTCATGGACTACATCACGGCCGGCGATATCCCCCGCCTGCGCTACCCTCAGTTCGAGCCACGAGCGCCGCCCGGACGACAGCGACGACGATAGCAGCGACGACAACGGCGACAACTTAGAAGGCGACGACTACCGGTACAACGGCGGCGACTATGAAGACTACGAGTATGCATATTATACGCCTAGGCAGGAGTATGACTAAGTCACTCCAAATTTCATGTATCATCAGTGGTATTTATGGCATGGCCAATCAATTTCGGCAATGCTAGATCCACTAAATCCCATGCAATTACGGCTCCTCTAGTCCTTTTCCCATTATACGCCTAGGCAGGAGTATGACTTAGTCACTCCAAATTTCATGTATCATCGGTGGTATCTCGAATCAATCGAATCATTCGAAAATGGACACCAAACACATCACGAGATAATATAATTCACATGATCCATTCAACAAAGTTTGGTACAATAAATTATTACACATCATTTCTTCCCTTGTGTCCCTGCTTGCTTACGATTGAGCCGTATCCATGGAGCATCCTCATCATTTAACTTAATGCTTGGGTCGGTGTTCACTTTGAAGGGCGGAATTTCACCAAACATATTATAATCTTCTGACATGTCTGTCTTGCCCTCCACTCCCACGATGTTTCTTTTCCCTGAAAGAACAATGTGGCGCTTTGGATCATCGCATGATGTACTGATCGTTTTCTTATCTTTCCGTTTCCTCGGTTTGCTACTCATGTCCTTCACATAGAAAACCTGAGCGACATCTTTCAGCTAGGACGAATGGTTCGTCAAGGTAACCAAGATTGTTGAAATCCACCATTGTCATTCCGTATTGCTGGTCCACCTTTACCCCACCTCATGTTAGCTTGAACCATTTGCACAGAACAAAGGGACCTTAAAGGAGGGTCCATAGTCAAGTTCCCATATCTCCTCTATGTAACCATAATATGTGACCTTTTGCCCATTCTCGGTTGCTTTGCATCAAAGCGGACACCACTTGTTTTGGTTGGTGCTCTTTTTATCTTGGGCGATCGTGTAAAATGTATTCCCATTTATCTCGTACCCTTGGAAAGTCGATTATAGTCGAAGATGGTGTCTTGGCCAACATGTACAGCTGATCTACAACATGATCGTCATTCATTAAATGTTTTCTCAACCAAGCTGCCGAAAGTCTCCATGTGGGCCTTCGTAATCCGGGATTCGAGGCTTCCCGGGTTGTCCTCGCGTAAAATATTCTTGTGTTTCTCAAAGTGCGGAGCCACCAAGCTGGAATTGAGTCGAGAGCTGTGTGGTGTGCTTCGGTCATAGAATGGCCGTCCATACATATCGTTGATTTCCTGCCGATCGTGCCTTTTCCATAGTCTCCCCTCGTGCCGCGATCGAGGAAGACCAATCGGCTTAAGGTCGGGAACAAAGTCAACATAGAACTCAATTACCTCCTCATTTCCATAGCCCTTGGCAATGCTTCCTTACTGGCCTAGCACGGTTACGAACATATTTCTTTAATACTCCCATGAACCTCTCAAGGGGAACATATTGTGTAGAAATACCGGACCGAGGATGAAATCTCTTCGACTAGGTGAACCAGGGAGGTGCGTCATAATATTGAAGAAGGATGGCGGGAACACCAACTCGAAAGCGACAAGACATTGGACCACATCGTTATGCAGCAGTGGTAGATCTTGCAGGTTGATTTACCTTCGAGAGATTGCATTGAGGAATGCACATAGCTACAGTGGCTACTCGAACATTTTCCGGTAGGAGCCCTCAAAGCAATCGGAAGCAATGTGCGTCATAATCACGTGGCAGTCGTGAGACTTGAGTTTTAGACTTTTGTCCGCCATGTTTATTATTCCCTTATATTCGACGAGAATCGGACGGGACGCTTCGTGCTGCTCAGGCATTCAAAAAGATGACCTTCTCTTCTTTGGTGAGAGCGTAGCTGGCACGACCTTGAAACCATTCCGGATGAGCGGTCATTGGGGTCTTTCAAACGTTCTGTTGGCGGTCTGCACGTGCTTCCTTTGTATCATTTGTCTTCCCATACACGCCCAAGAACCTTAGGAGGTTCACGCAAATATTCTTCGTAACATGCATCACGTGATTGCAGAGCGGACATCTAGGACTTTCCAATATTCTAGCTCCCGAAATATAGATTTCTTCTTCCACATGGGTGCGCGCCCGTCGGCTCTCTTAGGAGCCGGTTGTCGCAGGACCACTACCAAAGATGACTTTCAAATCCTTGACCATATCAATACCTGATACCGGTGCGTTCATGAGTCTTCGGCCGGTGATGCTGCCTTGCCGTTGTAATGCTTGCCTTTCTTTCTTACGTTATGATTTTGGGAAGAAATCGATGATGCCCAAGGTACACGTTCTTCTTACAATTTGGCAAATATACACTTTCGAGTCTCATGTAAGCGGTGCGTGCGTGCATTGTATCCCTTATTTGACACGTCGGAAAGGTTACTAGAAACAGGCCAATCATTGATGGTTACGAAAAGCAACGCTCCTAGGTCAAATTCCTCTTCTTTGTGCTCATCCCACGCACGTACACAGGTCTACCCCACAAGCTGTAAAGTTCATCAACTAATGGCCTTAGGTACACATCGATGTCGTTCTTGGGGTTGCTTGGGACCTTGGATGAGCACTGGCATCACTGTGAACTTCCGCTTCATGCACAACCAAGGAGGAAGGTTGTAGATGCATAGAGTCACGGGCCAGGTGCTATGGCTGGAGCTACCGCTTGCCAAAAGGATTCATGCCATCGTACTTAGACCAAATCTTATGTTCCTTGCGTCGGCTAGCAAAATCTTTGAACTCTCGTCGATCTTTCTCCATT